>NC_142712.1:27624046-27778032 GCF_055471065.1 Atractosteus spatula
AATTTATTTTTATATAGTGCCTTTCAAAACAAGGTTGCCCCAAGGCGCTTAACACTACATTTTGTCAATACAGAACAGAAGACCAGAAGGCAACGGAGGAGAGGAACCAAAAACTCCTTAGTAAGGAGAGAAAAAAACCTCTAGGGGTCCAAGGTCAACTGATTGCCCAACCCCTTTGGGCATGTTAACATTAAACATTATATAATTTAAAAAAGGAAATGATTAATCCATTCAGCCAACATGTCTTCTGTGTGTTAGTACTCCATGCAGATCTCTGTAGACCAGTAAATTCCTCCTAAATGACAGCAATAATATACACATATATAAATTAATTAATTAATAATTAATAAAAGAACTTCAGCTGAACTGACTGAAAACTAAAGTTTCCAATGCTCCTGTTCTATATACTGTCACTTTTAGCCCTTTTTTTTACTTTTTGATGTTCAGAGTAGGAGAAGCACAGTGGCAATTCCTAGGGTGATATCTGTATGGAGTCTGTAACTTCTCCCTTTGTTTGAGTGGGTTTCTACCAATTTCCTCACACAGTCCAAGACATACTGTTAGCTGAATTGGCTTCTGTAAAAAAATAAAAACTTGGCACTGGTGTGAGTATGTGGGTGTTTATTTCTGTTTGTGTACTGTGATGGACTGGCATTCTGTCCAGGATTTATGCCACCTTGTACCCGTTGCTTGCGGGGTTAGGCTTTGACTCCCCCTGGGACCTGTTGCTGGATAAGAAAAGTTAATAGAAAAGAAATGGATGGATCTTCAGCTTGTTTAGATTCAAAACTTATACTGTAGTTAAGCGATTTCTTGCAACCAGATGAAAAATCTTTATTTAATGGATATTTTCCTTTATCTACATCATCAACCTTCTTTCAGAAACCTTTGATTAATGAGCAGACCACAATTTTTATGGCTGGAGTTCTTGCACTGGTTTCCTATCAGGTTTCATGTTGAAAATCCTCATGCTCACCTTTATGCCTCTACAAGGCTTAATACTTCAGTACCTATCCGACTTATCTTCCTACTCCCCACCTCCCAGACTTCTTTTGTCTGATTCTGGTCTGTTTGTCCACCAAGCTGAAACATTTTTTAAAATGTGGCAGTGCGGTGGCCCTGTGGCTAAGGATCTGCACCTGTGGCTGGAAGGTTGCCAGTTCGTATCCCGGCAGTGGAATCTTACTCCGTTGGGCCCCTGAGCAAGGCCTTTAACCCCAACTGCTCCAGGGGTGATGTATAAATGTCTGACCCTGTGCTCTGACCCCAAGCTTCAGTCTGTGTATTTCATAGAAAGCAAGTTGGGGTAAGCGAAAAGACAAATTCCCAATGCAAGGAATTATGTATGGCCAATAAAGTGATCTTATATAATATATTCATTTCAACTGTGTATTTTTTTACTTTTGAGTAAAGTGCTTTAAGAAAATACTTTTAAAAAGGCACTATATTATTTTGATCACTTTTAATTTAGTACATAGAAACAGAGTGATTCATTTATGTTTATTTTACAAATATAAGCCTTGACCTAGGAAACACAGAATGCCCTTTGGTTTTGAATCTAGCTAAACTGTATGACTTAAGCTGGAATAGTTATAGGCTTAATTACAAATGTACATATTTTCTAGGTCTCTGCTAATTCTAATTGAAAGTCACTTATAAAGTCACAATGACTTTTCATGAGAAAGATTTGTATATCTACTACTGTAGATTCATTACACTGTGTACATGGGTATTGATTGTGTGGTGCCTTATCTTGTACAGTATTGTACAGCATTTGGATCCACCTGATGAAGAGTCAATACTTACAGCACTACAAGGTTGGACAGGTTACGGAAGGCTCCATCCGGAATGTGGCTAATGCGGTTCAGTGCCAGAGTCATGGCCTGCAGGGCAGGAAGGCTATTGAGGGCACCAACAGGGATCTCTGTCAGTTCATTGTCATCTAGCCATAGGTGCCGGAGTGACTGCAGCCCTGTGAATGTCTGCTCTGGTACCTCAGAAATGAGATTTGCATCCAAGCGGCTAGAAAAAATATGGAAATTCAAAAGCTTTTTACTGTTATGGAAAATCATTCTCAATTTTAATCTCACTGTCATCCTGTCATTAACTGTCATCCTAACCCTAACTCATGCACTCATATTTTAGTTTTCTAATCCAAAAATGAATCATAAATGTTTTTCTTTTACAAAAATAAAGCTAATTAAAAAGTTTATTTTCTGATATTTTAATTCTTTAATTTTACAGCGTGAATAAAAATACAGTTTATTAATACTCAAGTAAAAATATATTGTAAATGAATAATGATAATATTTAATTCTTAATTATGTTAAATACAAGCTGATTTTTCTTATTATTGTATTTTGTTACTTTAAGAGAAAAAAGTAAGAAATATAGTTTATGGCAATCACTGATTCTTGTATTATTCTTTTTAAAATTATTTATTATTAAAATTATTCTTTTTAAAATGTATTATTCTTTTTTCTCTGTCATACAAAGCCTTGTGTTGATGACTACATTAGTAGGTTTGAGACTGAATGAAGCTTAAAGTCCCCATTACAGGGACAAAATCACTCTTTTGACAAGCATGGAATGAGCATTTACTTATTAGGAAAAAAATGGAAAACAGGAAAAAAGGGTAACCGGTACATAGAAAGTGTATTCTTCAGAATGTGTCTATTTTAGTTGTCTGACTGAAAAGTTTGGCATTGGTTCACCAGTAATTATATCAATTATTTTTTTTTCCTTCTTCATAGTATGGCTCAAAGCAGTCAAGAACTGTTACATGTCTTACTGCGTGATTTATACCTATAGTAATTAAACTATCTTTAGCATGCCTGGTGAAGGCCTGTCAGAGGCGGGTGGCGGCATGCAGGTTTTGTTATGCTTTAGAGCAGTCACACTTGCATATCTGCAGGTGTTCTACTCTGCATTGTACTATACAAATGCAGTGCTTGCCAATGACCTGAATTCTGGAGTGATTTAATAAATATCTTTTAAATAATATAATAAAAACATTCAAAGAAATTTTAATTATCCTCCACTATGCAATGTTTCAAAAAGCACTCAAAGCCTCTCTCTTCCAATTAGGAATCTATACAAAATGAGTCTCTGGGTGAAATTATCATTCCTATTATTATCTTCTCTTCTGTAATATCCAAAAGACATTTTAATTTAATCTTATTCAAAATTAGCCGCCTCCTCCTTACGGTAAAAGCACTAATGCAGAAATTGATCTAGTGTATTGGGGTGAGAATGGTGGTGCTGGGTAAAGCCTACACGATGGAGAAGGCATCATGATTTTTTTTTTATTGAAAAACTACAAAGTTAAAATCAGTGGTGTCCTGAAATGTTTGTTAAAAAATGGAAAATAATTTCTTTCACAGGTCAGTCAGAATCTTTTCCTCTCTTCCTGGTCAAATTTAAAAGACCAGGAATTGTGGGCATTTCCACAATTAAGATGAATAGTCCTCTTAGCCTAACAAGCAACAATTTTGATTTTACAAATGTGAGCTGTGGTGTCACATCTTGTGACACCATAATTGTAGCTCCTAAAATGATCCATAACATTGGAAACAGAGTTAGGGCTGTAATTCACATTTATTAATTGGCATCCTTCTGACTTCCTGAATGATAAAGGAACCAAAAAACAAGAGAAAGGGCTAAAAAGGTCATTGACCATTTTTTTACACAGCTATAAACTTTTCATTCACAGTTTCAGCTTTGCCAAGAGGATGTATTTACAGCGATGGAAGCAGATCACAGTGTTGAGTATCCTAATAATGAGGGGTTAGGTGAAAGGACCCTGTCATTTCCTATTTTCAAAGATGCCCGCATGTTTGTTATTGCTACTTCATATAGTCAACATACTGTATGAACTCTACAGCTACTTTGCGGTTTTTTTTAGTACTGCTCTTTACAATGTCAGTTTCATAGATGCGATGTGACCTCTTCATTGCCTCAGGATAAGTTTCTGAAGAAGTAGTAGGACTCTATACCCTAATACTACATTGTTATATTGCTACTGTGAACAGCTATTGCTGAACAGTGTTCTATATGATCAAAGATCATCATGGCACCAGAGAGTAGCGAAGTGTTACATGTTGCTCCTCGTCTGTAGGTCGTTGTCTGTTTCGAGTTGTGGGCTTTTTGTTTCCAGTCTGCCTTTCCAGCAATTATTTATGATCGACAAGTGTTTGGGGACATTGGATCAAGACTCATTGATTCAAACACAGATATATCCTTTTTGAATGTAAATCAATTATCCTGGGTGCCTCTGCATATGGCCCCCCCACCTGACTCAGAGCAGAGCCGGCGAACTTGATGGACGCGGAAGCACAGTAAACGGGGAGGACTTCAAGCAAGAGTGAAACGCTGCGGCTACCAGACCCCACTCCAGATTGTTCTCTTGGCCAATGTACAATCCGTGGAGAACAAGATGGATGAGCTAAGGGGAAGGTAAAGCTATCAGCAGGACATCAAGGACTGCTGTATTCTCTGTCTCACTGAGACATGAATGAACCCCAATACACCTGACTCAGCCGTTCAGCTTGACAGATTCTCCACCAGATATGGATCAGTCTGGATCAGCTGGTAAGAAAAAAGGTGGTGGTGTATGTCTTATGATAAACAACTCCTGATGTTTATATGTGAAAATTCTGAAGCGATTTTGCTCTCCAGACTCTCTGGAATATCTGACTGTAAAATGTCATCCTTTCTATCTACTGAACTGAATATTTGGATATTCAATGTTATACACTGATCACTGACGTTTAATCTTTCTCACTCATACAAGGAAACAGGATGCACCCTTTACTGTATAGGATCAACAACCAACTATCCTTAATACTTTTGATTTCCAGGAAAGAATGTAGACACTAGTAGCTCTTTGTACTTGACATTCAGGGTAAACTACTAAATTGTGCAAGTCAGTCCAATAGGAGCTTATTTAACCTTTCTCAAATTAAGAAATGGAATGTACTGTGATTCATTATATATAAATGAGAGCAATGTTCTCTCTCAATAACAGCAATAATATTGATTATAAAATTAAAGTTATATTAGTAATACTAAACACAAGTGTTACTGTTATTCTTACTTTTGGGGTTTAATAATAAAGTCACATTGATATTGAGAGACAGGGCTCTTTTTGGCAGGTAACAGTGCTGACAGTTGTCAATGTCTTCACTTCAGAACACAACAGGATGCACACTCTCTGGGATAAAGAATTTTCTATATTTCTATAATCATTATATATATATAGCTTTTGTACACATTAAATGTCATGTCATTTGCCAAACCGCTTTATACTATACGGTGTCGCAGGAAGCCGGAGCCTACCCGGCAAGCAACAAGTGCAAGGCAAGGTACACCCTGGATGGGGCATCAGTCCAGCACAGGGTAAGTGCAAGCCAATCATACATGGGGACAATTTGGATGCCACAGTAAAGGCCAAGGGGGGAAATTTGGCTCAGACACTGAGATAACTCCCTACTCTTATCAAGAAATGTCCACTTGACAATGACAACCACTGAGAGTCAGGACCTCGGTTTAACCGGGAGGTCTCTTATCCAGGTACTGATCAGGCTCAACTCTGCTTAGCTTCAGTGGGTAGCCAGTTGAGAGCTGCAAGGTGATATAGCTGCTGGCCACATTAAATGTATAGTTAAATATTATTAAAAATGTTATTAAATGAAAATCAATAAACATTTATTACACACATACTGTAGTACTATATGTTTACTGTTAGATTTACTTTTATATACTGTTTTAGAGCTTTCAACAAGGCATTTGTACTGACAATAATTCTCTAGCAGTTAAAGTTTGGATGACTATAATTAACTTTTGAAAGGCTTACATAAGTTCACATAGGGCAAATGTAATTTTCATTTGAAGTGTTTAACATCATAATTCCTCTGTTGAATCTGAATATCTCTACTGTTGAGAGGTGCTGCATTTTAGTGCAAATACCAGCCAGGGCAGAGTTCTCACTGTCCCTAGGCCCTCTAAAGTTAATATCTTTTCATCCTTGAGAAAACACTAAAGAATCAAAGGCCTGGGCCTCACCACAAAAATGCATTTATTGTATGTAATAAGAAAAATCATCATGCCTCTGAGCTAATTCAAAACCTTTCATACTCTGAGAAGGTATGTATTCCAAGGAATTCAATAAAGCTATTTCCACACTCACATCAAAGGATCTGAGTTATAAAAAGAATTTGTAACTCACTTTCTTAAATAACATTAACATGAAGAGAGATAATAATGTTGAAAATTGTTGATGCATTTTAAAGTGTTTTATCTGTTTCTTGAAGCCTAAGTCACACTCGTAGCATCTAAAAATCTCATTCTGCAAGCACTCCTTTATTGTTAAGTTGGGCAAAGGGGTAGCAATGGAGGCTAATCCTGGAATGAAATGGGGATAATAACTCGCAAGTCCCAAAAACATTTGTACTTGCTTCTTTGTAGAAGGTTTAGGCCAGGTTTTAATTAACTGCACCTTCCGATCTTGTGGCATGATCATTCCTCTCCCAATTGTATAACCAAGATAATTGGCTTCCCAGGCCCCTAGACAACATTTATTTGGATTGGGCGTTAATCCTGCTTCTCGCAAAGCTCGTGTCACTGCTTCCAGATGTTGTAGGCGTTGTTCCCATGTCATACTATGAATTACGGCATCATCCAAATAGGCAGCCGCAAAATCTCGATAAGGTCTAAGTATTCGGTCCATTAATCTTTGAAATGTAGCTGGAACCCCATGTAAACCAAATGGAAGGGCCTGATACTGGTATAACCCTTCAGGTGCGGCAAAAGTGGTCTTGGCTTTAGTTTCTTCGGCCAGCAGCACTTGCCGATATCCCTTAGTAAGATCTAGGGTACTGATATATTGGGCGTTACCTAATCACTCGATTAGCTTATCTATATGGGGCATAGGGTATGCATCAAACAGCGAGATCCCATTTAACTTTTTGAAATTATTACAGAACCAAATAGTTCTGGTTTCAATACTATCGGACTAGCCCACTCGCTATGGGATTCCTCTATTATTCCCATTCCTAACATTTTTTCTACCTCTTCTTTAAATCATTTCCTTTTGGCTTCAGGTATTCGGTAGGGGGACAGTCTTACCCTTTTCCCTGGTTCCGTGATAATCTTATGTTGGATAAGATGAGTTCGACCAAGTGTCTGGGAAAAAAACATCTTTGTTTTGTGATAGGAATTCTTGCAATTCCTGCTTCTGAGCCTGAGCCAGCTCCCCCACAGCTACAGCACCTGTTTCTTATTCCAAAGGGTCAGGGGAGAAGTGGGTAAGCAGAACTTCTGCACTATGCTATTTCTTTAATAAATTGACATGGTAGATTTGATGCTGACGTCATTTGTCATGTTGCTTGACATAGTTGACTGGACCCACCTTTTCCACCACCTCATAAGGCCTCTGCCAGAGGAAGCCAATAATTTACATTATAGGTTTGGAACTAATACCAGTACTTTATTCCCAGGCTGAAATTCTCTTGCAATAGCTCCCCTATTATAAATTTGCTTTTGTTGGGCCTGGGCTTTCTCCAGGTTTTCCTTCACAATGGGAACAATGATGTTTATTGTTTCTCTCATTTGTTCTACATGTTCAATGCTGTAAAGGTGAAGGTTGATGCTCCTAAGATTCTTTAACCAAATCTAATAAGCCCCGTGGTTTATGAGAGTATAGTAACTCGAAGGGAGAAAACGCGGTCGAGGCCTGCAGTACTTCTCGAATCGCAAACATGAGATAAGGGAGCAGCTGATCCCAATTTCTTCCATCTTTTTGCATGGCCTTCCTCAGCATGCCTTTCAGGGTCTTATTAAAACGTTCCACTAAACTGTCTGTTTGAGGGTGATAGACCGAGGTTCTGATTTGATGAATACCCAATAGCTTACATAAGTTCCGCATGACTTTTGACATAAAAGGAGTTCCTTGATGTCACGAACAGTTCTTTCCGGGCCCTATGCAGACGACACAATCCGGAATTGTGAGGAAACACTAGGAAAAATGCAGGAGACGGGTATGGAGACAGGGGGGCGTGTCCTAGGTGTGCAGGTGTCCAGGGGAAGTGAGTCCGGGGCGAACAATCCAAGACAAAGTCCAAACAGGAAACCAAAGCAGAAGCATAAGTCCATGGCCAGGCGATCCATCCAGGGGATTAAAAACCAGGAACTGGGTCGGGACCGGCGGGGGGGGATCAGGAACAGAAAGTTAAAACCATAACGGAGCCAGACGCAGCAGGACCCGAGCTCTCACGAAACGGAATTCAATGAAGGGCCTCGAATGACGTCTGCGTCTGGCTTTTAAGGGGGAACTGAAGAGGGGCTGGAATAAGGAACAGGTGCGGGGAATGAGGCAGAACTAGGAAGGGTTGGAGCGCCCTTAAGAAGAGGAGTAGCAATCGTGACACTTGATCTATTAAGATCTCTTTAGGAATCCCCACTCTAGAGAAAAGTTGTACTAGCTCCCTAGCTATGTTTTTGGCTGTGACAGCTCTCAAAGGAATGGCTTCGGGGTACCTCATGGCATAGTCCACTATTAGTAGTATATACTGATGCCCCTTTGTGGTTTTGATCAGGGGTCCCTCCAAATCCAACTCAGGGTAACTCAGGGCACTATTATTATTACCCAACTTTCCATCGATTTTTCTTACATGCCCCCACACATGTCTCAATTTTCCATCTTCATACAACTGGGCTGTACCGAACTTACCTCGATGTTCAAGGGGCTCCCAGTCCGGTAAATTCATATTTATGAATTCATCTCCAAGTTCGGAGCCTTCTTCTTGTTGGTCCCCCTCTTCAGGGGAATCTACTGTGTTGTCGCCCATGTCTTCAGGACAGTGGAGTGGCCTTCGCCTAGCTAGGACAGTGTTCCAAATTTGGAGAAAGTGGGGACAGTCTCGTCCCAACACCACAGGGAAAGGCAACTGCTCAACCACTCCTACAGTTGAACTGTATGTTCCCTTTTCTGTAGAAATGTTATTTTATGCTGACGGATATACCTTCGTGTCCCCATGAATACATATAACAGGGATCCCTTCCGTTTCCCTGATCTCAGTTTCTTCAGGTAGTATTATATGGGTCACCAGGGTCACCATACTTCCAGAGTCCAACAAGGCCTCGACTTGTTTATCCCCTACTTTGATTTTAGTAATGTGGGGATCCTCACAGGTTGGGATGCTTGCCGTGAGGTAGTTACACCTTGCTTCATCTCTGGTGTCTACTTGCATGGGTTCAGACTGGCTGGGACAATGGCTTGCCAAATGCCCTCTTCATGACAATTAAAGCATCTACCAGTTTCTTTTCATGGTCGGGACCTTTGATCCGATCTTTTCTTACTGGAGTTCTTAAATTGAGGAGCACCTCGATAATCACTTTACCGACCAATACTTAATTTCAGTTTCAAAACTTTTTGGGTTTCTCCTCTCCTCTTTTTGAAATTCCTGTTTCTTCCATAATCAAGGCTTCAGTGGCATCCTGTCTGTCCACTAAGTCAACTGCCTGGTCTAGTGTCTGGGGATCCCCATCACTCACTTTCCTTTTCAAGTGAAGAGGCAGACTTCTCACAAAGTGATCCAACACCACTCTTTCTAGCACTTGTCCTGAGTTTAGTTCTTCTGCTGGAGCCATTTGTACCAGGTTAAACATTTGAGACCTAGTGGGCTTGTCCATTTGATATCTCCAGTTATGAAACCAGACCGCGCGTGTTGCCATTGTAACCCCTAATCTCGCCAAGATCTCCTTTTTTTGGAGTCTCATAGTTCTCTGCATCCTCGTCTTTTAAATCATAATACACTTTTTGGGCTTCTCCAATTAAATAAGGCGCTACTCTCCCTGCCCATTGCTCTCTGGGCCATACATTCCTAGTGGCTGTTCTTTCAGAAGTTGTTAAATAAGCTTCCACATCATCTAGTTTCATCATCTTTTGAAACCCAATTTGTTCAACATTACAGGTGTCTCTCCCTGTTACCGGGGTTTGTCTAATTTCCTCCCCTAATCT
Organism: Atractosteus spatula; assembly: GCF_055471065.1. Lineage (NCBI taxonomy): Eukaryota > Metazoa > Chordata > Actinopteri > Semionotiformes > Lepisosteidae > Atractosteus > Atractosteus spatula. Next base: position 27,634,065 of record NC_142712.1, read on the forward strand.
TTGTAATTCCCCCTCACCAATTTCTGTTCCTCTATAATTCGTTGATTAGTTTCTGTTTGAATTTTATTAGCCTCCTGTTGTGCTTGTATAGCTACATGCTATCCTTTTAAAGCCTGAAACTGGGTGAGGGTGGCTTGGAACAATTGTTGTATTAAATGCTCCATTTTCCTTAGAGAGAAACGAAACAGTTTTATTTCCACAATTCGCAGTCCCGAGCAGCGGTTGCCTGCATCCTCCACCAATTATGGTGTAGCTGGGGGAAAAGTTGATGTAAATGAGATATGTTACTCACACCACACTGTTCTTCTGTTAGTTTATCTTCCAAATCCAGTCCATAATCTGTTTTCCCCATCCTTAAACTATCCAATTCCAAAGTCCGTAAATCAACACAAACCCACGCCATAACCAAGCCACAATCCGTAAACCATAGTCCTTTTCGCTTTTGTTACTTGGTTATTCTTTAATCCTTTCATAAACACACCCCTAGTTCTTCTTTCTTCTCCAAACTGCATTCACCTTATTGGCTTCCACACCCGCTCACCGTTTCTGGGGCATTTATATTATGTTTCCTGATACGGTTCACATGTGTCTCGTTGTTTTGCTGAATAGGCCCTTTCCATAAGTGGGTCAGCTGGTTCTTCTTGGTGGCCATTTTGCTCAGGTCTATATCGAGTACAGCTGCTTTCATTGAAAATTAAAAATTATGTATTAACACATTTTTAATATTTTAGACAAAAGCTGAATGTTCAAGCACATTTATGTGTAGAAGAAGTAAAATACCTGTAAGGACTGCAAAGAAAAATCAACGACTAAAATATGTTAATCGTATTCACCACCTTTGCTATGGCAAATCTAAATTATTCCACGGAAACAAATCATACAATATTTGAATGGCCTCTGCATGCAATATCAGCAGTGCACATGGTTTCAGAATTAAAATGTTAGAAATGTATAAAAAATCAAATTAATTAATAATTATACTTTTATTGACAACATTCATGAGTGACCACATAAAGATATTTATAAAATATTTTGATTCTGATATTTAAATATAATAATTACTAAGTAATGTTTCATAAAAAAAAGTAAAGCAAAAGGGCAATTTTTAAAATCAAAATTAACATTTTTTAAATTACAATTTTTAAAATTAAAGTTATCGTCAAAATTGATAAAAGTCATATTATGTTACATATAGCAAAAAAGTGTGAAATAAAATAAAAAATAAAATAGAGACATTTTTTAGTGTAGCAACCAATGAAAATGTTGATCATGAATGTTGTAAGTATCTATCTATCTATCTTCACATAAATGCAAAGAATGAGGCTGGTGTGGAACAATGAACTCTGTATTGAAGTTGCCACAGCGCCAAAACAATATAACATCCAGGTGAACCCTGCAGCCTAGAAAAATGAGTACAGCCACATGGCGGACTTTTAAATGTATTTTGCAATTTTTAATATATATATATACATGTATCATGATATCAATTTACTACAATGAAGAACATATTAACTGTGGCTCACCACTTGCTAGCAACACACCATGCAGAGCTCTTGTGGAAAGTGAAGAGAAAATGGTTTAACAAAGGGTGATGAGGGAACTCTATTGGTAACTCTATTGGAAGTGAACTGTAGTCAGGTGAAGTTTATCCGTCCAACAGATATTTGATATTTGCAGGCCAGATATAAGATATTTTCATGAAAATAAATGGTAAAGTGGTATATTGTATCAGAAGTCTCAACGGAAGGATTATAGATAACTTTGTGGAGTACTGTATAAGGCTCAGAGAACAGATTTAAAATCAGTGACTATGTTAAATTACTATGCTGCTAGTGTGTAATGTCAGAGGAGTAGGGGAGGCATTATATTATTTAAACCTGGGCCCACAATCATCAGGTTCTGTCCCTGGTCCAGATATTGCCTAGATAGGTTACCCATCTATACTTAGCAGCCAAACAAGGAGGATGCTGGGATTGGTACTCTGGTATCAACAGTGACCTTGAAGGATCTGCAGAGCTCATTGCTGAGATGGGATAAAATTGTCATTAGTCAATAATTTCCCTAGAATCTGGCCTGAATGTGAAATTGACATTAAGGAAACAATTATAGAAAATGCAACAAAGCAATTACAGTGCCTTGCGAAAGTATTCGGCCCCCTTGAACTTTTCAACCTTTTGCCACATTTCAGGCTTCAAACATAAAGATATACATTTTTTATTTTATGTGAAGAATCACCAACAAGTGAGACACAATTGTGAAGTGGAACGAAATCTATTGGATTTTTGAAACTTTTTTAACTAATAAAAAAATGAAAAGTGGGGCGTGCAAAATTATTCGGCCCCTTTACTTTCAGTGCAGCAAACTCACTCCAGAAGTTCAGCGAGGATCTCTGAATGATCCAATGTTGTCCTAAATGACTGATGGTGATAAATAGAATCCACCTGTGTGTAATCAAGTCTCTGTATAAATGCACCTGCTCTGTGATAGTCTCAAGGTTCTGTTGAAAGCGCAGAGAGCATCATGAAGACCAAGGAACACACCAGGCAGGTCCGTAATACTGTTGTGGAGAAGTTTAAAGCCGGATTTGGATACAAAAAGATTTCCCAAGCTTCAAACATCCCAAGGAGCACTGTGCAAGCGATCATCTTGAAATGGAAGGAGTATCAGACCACTGCAAATCTACCAAGACCTGGCCGTCCCTCTAAACTTTCAGCTCAGACAAGGAGAAGACTGATCAGAGATGCAGCCAAGAGGCCCATGATCACTCTGGATGAACTGCAGAGAACTACAGCTGAGGTGGGAGAGTCTGTCCATAGGACAACAATCAGTCTTACACTGCACAAATCTGGCCTTTATGGAAGAGTGGCAAGAAGAAAGCCATTTCTCAAAGATATCCATAAAAAGTCTCGTCTAAAGTTTGCCACAAGCCACCTGGGAGACACCCCAAACATGTGGAAGAAGGTGCTCTGGTCAGATGAAACCAAAATCGAACTTTTTGGCCACAATGCAAAACGATATGTTTGGCGTAAAAGCAACACAGCTCATCACCCTCAACACACCATCCCCACTGTCAAACATGGTGGTGGCAGCATCATGGTTTGGGCCTGCTTTTCTTCACCAGGGACAGGGAAGATGGTTAAAATTGAGGGGAAGATGGATGCAGCCAAATACAGGACCATTCTGGATGAAAACCTGTTGGAGTCTGCAAAAGACCTGAAACTGGGACGGAGATTTATCTTCCAACAAGACAATGATCCCAAACATACAGCAAAATCTACAAAGGAATGGTTCACAAATAAACATATCCAGGTGTTTGAATGGCCAAGTCAAAGTCCAGACCTGAATCCAATCGAGAATCTGTGGAAAGAGCTGAAAACTGCTGTTCACAAACGCTCTCCATCCAACCTCACTGAGCTCGAGCTGTTTTGCAAGGAAGAATGGGCAAGAATTTCAGTCTCTCGATGTGCAAAACTGATAGAGACATACCCCAAGCGACTTGCAGCTGTAATCGCAGCAAAAGGTGGCTCTACAAAGTATTAACGCAAGGGGGCCGAATAATTTTGCACGCCCCACTTTTCATTTTTTTATTAGTTAAAAAAGTTTCAAAAATCCAATAGATTTCGTTCCACTTCACAATTGTGTCCCACTTGTTGGTGATTCTTCACATAAAATAAAAAATTATATCTTTATGTTTGAAGCCTGAAATGTGGCAAAAGGTTGAAAAGTTCAAGGGGGCCGAATACTTTCGCAAGGCACTGTAAGTGATGGCTCAAGCATATGACAAAGTTTTGTGGTCAGATGAGACAAACTCTGACTTTTTGGTCTAATTGCAAAATGTTAAGTCTTGTGCATCACTCAGTGAACATCATAGGTATGGTCAGCATTGCAGCATTATGTTATGTGGCTTTGCATCAGTAGGGACTGGGATGCTTATGAAAGCTGATATGAAAATGGTTAGAGCAAACCTGGCAAACCTGCTTCAGTCTTCTAAAGGACAGAAATTCACAGTTCAACAGTCCAAAGACCTAAAACCTAAAACACATTGCAAAGCTACACTGGGTGTCTGAATTGAATCTGTGGCAGGACTTGAAAATTGCTGTACATCAATTATCTTCAACTAACATAAAAGAGTTTTAGCACGTTTGCAGAGAAAATGGTTGGAAATTTACCCAGTATGCAAAAGTAGTGGACTAGAAAAGATGTCATTTGTGCCAAAGGTGCTTCCATCAAGTATTGGCTCAGGAGGGGTGAATACTTATGCAATTATATTTTATGTTTGAAACTAAAGCTTTTCAATTGTTTTTGTTTGGAAAATTTTTGCACCAGTTAAAGCTGTAGGAACAAGGCCTATTGTTTCACTTAGAATTAAGAAAGTGGCTAAATAGGCCCTTCTGATAAGAGACATCGTAAAGCTGTATCAAGCTGTATCAATGTAATGATATATAGTGCAAATGGGCTCCAGCTAGTCTGGTCCCCAAGACTTTCTTTCCAGAAACTACAGGTCAAATGTCAACTATCCATCACAAAAAAGAAGATCCATCAATTGGGGATCTGGAGATTGGGTACCAGAACCAAACTGGTATATCAGCCATCTCAACAAATCATGGTAAATCATCACAGCCAATCACCAACTTTAATGTTGCCCCATATAAACTGGAGCCCAGTTCATTTTCACCAGTTACCCACTGACGTCTAATCTCTCTCAATCTAAACTGGCACACTGACTTTTACAATGACGTGACTGCAAGCAGTCCAAGTCAGGTCTTATTTTTTTCTCCAAGAAGCCAGGCCAACAGTGAGTCAGTAAAGTACAAAAGCAGTGAAGCTCAGTTTATTAAGATTTTTGGATGTCTCCATTTGGTTTAGAATTGGTACTTTTAATTTAAACATATGTAGAATATATCAGACACTTTGACTTTCATATTTAAATGTCTATAATTTACCATTTGCAAGTATTGTACACAGTTGTAATGTACAATGTGTCCCACACAGACATAAGCAAAAACTTTTTAAACAAGAAGTGAATCACACATTCAAGTATATTTCAACAATTCATTTTATTTATAGGTGGTGTCTGTGTATACTCCTGTTTGTGACTAAAACTTTAATTCAAATCAGAAAAGAATTCTGTTGCTACAAGGACTGTTTAGCAGGACCATAGAAAATTACTGGCTGCAATCAGAAAGTCAAAAAGTCTTTATTCAGTCTTTTCTTAGGGAGGTGGAATTTTTTGTGGATTACTGTCAAGTTTCTTATGAAGCATTTTTGGAAGATTCTGTTGTGCAATTCAGGCACACGGACAAAACACTGTGGATAGAATGCCAGCTCGTCACAGGGCACACACAAACACAAACACGCACACACTCAGGCTAGGGACAATTTTCCCAGAAGCCAATTAACCTACCAGTATGTCTTTGGAATGTGAGGAAATCCACACAAACAGTGGGGACAACATACAAACTACATGCAGATAACACTCCAGGAACTGAACTCAGGGCCCCAGTGCTGCGAGGCAGGAAAGCTAACCTTAAGTGTAGGTTTGAGGTTTACCATTCCATTTTCATAATCTGGTTTGGTTGTTTCTTTGGCACTTCAGCATTTAAGTAAAAGGTGAAAGATAATTATATGACTTCTGTTAGGAGCTGAACATGTGTCTGTCCTTCCAAATGCTGCTTTATTGTTTGTCTACATATTTAGTTTTGGTTGATTGGACACTGTTTATTATTATTTTTCTTTGATCTGAAAATTAATGAGAAGGTTTATTCTCTCTACTGTTTTCCAAGAGTGAACATGTTCTTCATTTATGTCTTTGTCATTCCATAGGCCTGCACTACCATTTTCTTCCTCCTTGCCATTTTCTTCTTTCAGGTTAGGCGAAGCAGGAACATGACAAGGTGAAATAGGAGATGAAGGCATAGTAAGTCTGGGTTTGTGTGCTTGGTTTAAACTTATTTCTTGTCACCATACTGTATGCATATTGCTTATAGCACTACCAGTTGGCACCGCATACAGTACATGAACTCTATGTGATTTTGCCTTTGTGATTTGTGCTAGCATCTGTTCTGCTGTTCCTACAGTATGCACCTCTCTGTCTCTGTGACCCCATGTACACTCCATGCCTCTGTTGTCTTTTGCCTTCATACACGTTTTACCTCCTTGAATGCTCTGTGAACCTGCACATGTAACTGTGCCTCAATGTAAGCTTCCTTTGTGCCTCTGTTCCAGTACTTCAATACACGGACCTTTTACATTATGTCCATCTGCGCAGCTCAGTAATCCCTGTGCTATCTGAATAGTTCTTATTTCATTACTTCTCTAAACTGAAATAAAGTAAAGGTGTCTTCTGCACTTCAGTGTCAATGGTCACCCACTACTCTGTGCACTGCATACTTGATAGCCCACTGACTGCTGTCTAGGTATTTATTACCTTTCACTATCGATAAAAAAAAACAGAAAGAAGGATGATGTAAGTAAGGAGAAGTACAGTGTTAGGGCACGGTAGCAATTGCTGCTGGTTTGACTGGAGATTGCATTGTGAACACAAGCTTCACCCAGATAACGGCTATGACCTGTGTGCCACATTCCTGGGCTATGAATATATAAGCTATGCATTAAAAGATTACTTTGTGTGTCCTCTAACTACCTTTCAGCACAAAAGCCAAGTATGACAAATCCATCACGTGGTGGATCAGATGTTGCTGGTGCAATTAAGGGATTTTTGGCTGCCACGTATCCAAACCCTGGTCTCTCTATTTTGTTGCCTCAATAACCCAGAATCCCTTATTTCTCCATTGTGGCGATGCACTTGCTGAGAGTTGTGTTTCCAGTTCTTTTCTCTGGACACAAGAAGTGCTATAGAGGATGCTTGTCTGATGCCACACTTGCCATGGCCCTAATATTCTAATATTCATGGACTATTCTAATAAACATGGACTCCCTGTCACAGTCCATGGTCCCCACCTGCTTTAAAAAAAACACTATTGTTCCACTCCCCAAAAAGGCCAAAGTGACATGCCTCAATGATTACTGCCCAGTAGCACTAACATCTGTGGTGATGAAATGCCTGGAGAAGCTGGTGTTGTCACACATCAACTCCTCCATCACAGAGTCCCTGGACCCCTTGCAGTTCGCCTACCAGAACAACAGATCAGTGGATGATGCTGTCTCCCTGGCTCTGCATACAGCCTTGGAACACCTGAACACTAAGAACTCGTATGTGAGAATGCTGTTTGTGGACTACAGTTCAGCATTCAATTCCATCATACCCAGTCAACTGGTGACAAAGCTCAGGGGATTAGGTCTGTGCAACTCTGTCTGCAACTGTGGCTTCTTATCGAGAGACCACAGGTGGTGCGGATAGGCAATAAAACATCAACACCACTCACCCTGAGCACTGGAACCCCACAAGGCTGCTGTCTGAGTCCAAGGTTGTACTCCCTGTTCACTCACGACTGCACAGCAAGACACAGCAACAACCACATCATTAAGTTTGCAGATGACACCACTATAATAGGACTGATCAGTGCTGATGACGAGTCCACTTACAGGGATGAAGTCGTACAGCTGCTTAGCTGGTGTCATAGCAATAACCTGGACTTGAACGTAAAGAAAACGAAAGAGCTAATAGTGGACTTTCGGAGACACAGGCCACACACTCACAGCCCACTCAGTATTGATGGAACGGAAGTGGAAACAGTCACCAGCTTTAGGTTTTTGGAAATTCACGTCTCTAAAGATCTAACCTGGACTGTGAACACTGACTCTATCATGAAGAAGGCTCAGCAGCGCCTTTATTTCTTGAGGTGCCTCAAGCGATAGGGGATGCCAATACATGTGTTGGTGAACTTCTACCGCTGCACCATCGAGAGCATCCTCACCAACGGGATCACCGTGTGGTATGGCAACACCTCTTCGCGAGAAAGAAAGGCACTGCAGAGAATGGTCAATATGGCCCAGAAGATCATCGGCTGCGGTCTCACCGAGATTAAACAGCTCTATGAGGACCGCTGCCGTGGTAGAATTCTGGCCATCACAGAGGACAGTCACCACCCCGGGCATGAGCTCTTCACCCCACTGCCCTCAGGCAAGAGATATAAGAGCATACGGACACGTACCACTAGATTCTTCAATAGCTTCTATCCACAAGCAGTGAGATTGGCGAACACATTTAGCCACCCCCCTCGGACCACACCTACACCATCACCATCTACCTCATTATGATTTCTTATTTATTGCACATCTCCAGTCATTGTTTACACGTCTGTATTGTTTACATTCAAACTGTCTACATGTTTACTTGTACATTGTCTACTGTTTGTTTGTATATTGTCTTGATGCACTGTTTGCACTTTGTTTTGTTTTTTACACTTGTTTTACAATCGAGAGACTTTCTGTAAGTAAGAATTCCATTGTACCAGTACCAGTTACATATGGCAATAAAGTTCAAGTTCAAGTTCAAGTTCTACTGTTACAGCACCAGACACAGAAGAAGACACAAAACTTCCTTTCTGTCCCTCCAAGCATCAGAGGCTTCTCTTCACCCTCCACTGAAGAGGGAGTTTTACTATAATGATATGCTCTCCCTCGAGACATCCTTCTGAGAAGGTGTTTGATTCCCTTGGGTACTGGTGACTAACTGTGCTATGAGGGACCCTGCATTGTGCTAAGGTTTATACCTCAGAAGTGGCACCCTTGGAGATCCTCGAGCTTCCTGTCCCAGATGAGTGTTGCACTGCTGACCCTGTTATGGTTCCAACATCTTACCACCAAAGGACTCTCCCAAGTTCTTGTTGCCGCTCCAGCTGCGCAGCAGAGTCGCAGACCAAGTAGATGTCTGTAGCAAATCTCTGATTGTCTAGTGTAACTAGGATTACAAGCCTTCCCTCTTCAAGCCTATGTATACTTTCCTTGCAGTGCCCAGTTTTGTTTACCTCTGTGTTGAGCTTCAGATCCTGACTTCTTGAGGTTTTTTCCTCATGTTTTTTCTGGTATTTTCTTCCTTATTCATTGTTTTTCTTCTTTTTTATTGTAACCTTATAGTTTCTTGCATTTTGTTCCCTGCTCCATGTGTTTTGTTTTTTCTTCCTTGGATTGCTTACCTGGTTTTGGACTTCTTTGTCTGTTGGAATTTGCACAGTGTCTAATCATTGTTTTTCTGAGCTGTCTACATATTTATATTCCCTATCTTTTCAAACTGTGATTCTCTTTTTATTGGAGCATTTAAGAGTGTGATGGAGCAAGCTAAGGCTTAGTCACAACCTTTCCTTTACTTAAACAAATTGGACACCCATAAATTTATTGAATGGTTGGACTCCCGTAGAATGTAATTCCAGAGACAGAAAACGGATCAATCACATGATTGGCCATGTGCATAATTGCACATTCATCAGGAGTCACAGCAGTTAGGTGGAGAGGGTGGGGAGCTGCGTCTAAGCTCCTACAGTTCAGGAAGGGAGAGTGGTAGAGGATTCTGGAATTGCAGAGAGTTTAAGTAGTAGAGGAGTGTGTATTCAACTCCTGTGATTAAATATTAGCAGCCAGCTGGTGGTCCTAACCAGTTTAGGCTTGAAAAGTTAGAAAGCAATGCTAAAGGCTTACAATGATTTTGTTGTGGAATAATGTAGTAAAGAAAGATGGATCCACAGAGAGTTTGGCTTTTTTCTAGTGTGTGCTGTATTCCTTGATTAATTGGATTTCTCCAGAGTCTCTACAGAGTAGTAGACTAGTGTTTATAGTGAGAAACTGGGCACCAGTGGGTGAGACGCACCAGTATGTCTCGGAGAAGACTAGGAACATGAATAGAAACAATCTTCCAGTGAAAGGAAGGCTATGGAAGGGTGAACCCGGTTGAGTGTGCCAGGGGTCCCAGAGTAGAAATGGGACAGGTTTCTTCTTGGGAAAGGGAAGACAGGCCAAGGATGGGAGAGCCTGGTTGAGTGTGCCAGAGGTTCCAGGGGATTTGGGTGTGTTTGTTCTAGCTCTTTTAGTGGAATAGAAGACTGAAGAGTTCTTTCATGTGAGAAGAGGAGCTGAAGATGTTTTGGGGAGTAATACCTCTGTGAAGGACTGTTTTTTGGGACTGAAAAGGCTTCTCAGAAAAGGGACCTCTTGCACATCTTAAGAGTCTAGATGGGTTCCACAAGCCAACAGTGGCAGATCACCAAAACACACACTCCTAATTTGGTCAAGTGCTGACACTGGGCTTACGTGTTATGGCTCAGGAGTTGGCATTCTTCACAAAGAGGTTTAAAATTCTAGTGTAAGGCATTGTCTTGCCCATTTCCATGGCACTGTGATTCTCTGACTTAAACAAGTCTCTGACTTTACTCTCTTTTGTCCCAGTCTGCTTTGTACAAGCTTCAGGCCTGTGACACAGCACTCATTGTGCCACATTTACCTGGGTCTCAATACAATTCAGTCAGGATGCAATACATTTATGTTTGAATACACTACCCATCACAGGGGATGATGTTCAGTAAAACAATCACTGCACAACTCTCCTTAAAGATAGAAACTTTTTTGTCAAGTATGCTATCCAAAAGGTTCTGCTCTCTGAACCTTGGGAGTGTTTATTCTTAAACTGTTTCCTGTTACTGAAAAAGATAGCTTACTCCACCTAATCAGAGACCTAAGGGCATCTAAATAAATCTCACTATAGTATGTCATGATCCCTGCATAACTAGCAGTGGAATTGGTATAAATACAAAATTTATTTATGGTATTATGTATTATGGTAGTAATACCCATGCTCACTCTCTAGTCTTTCTGTAGTTTGTTTCTGTTAAGCATTATTTTTGTTCATACTATTAACAATTAAAAAGAGACTTTCAGCTCTCCAGACCTGTTCAATCACTGACATATCAGAATCTGCTGTATTTGCCCAGTTAACACCCAAACTCATGAATGAAAACACTGTGGCATGAATGTCATTAACAATAAAGGTCCAGCATTTCCCCCAGATTTAAATTCATACATCATTAATACCTGAAAATAAAAAATAGAGACTCAGCTCAAAAAGTTTGTTGGAAGATAATTCTACATAATGTACATTGTTATTATGTTATAGGAAAGGAATGTTGGTGGTTTTGAGTAATCTCATGTATAGTTTAGATCTGTGGTTCTCAAACTATGGTTCACATACAGTACCACTGCTGGTACGCGGAGCTCAACCAAGTGATATGCCAGATGACCCTGGAAATTTGTTGTGTGCACTGAAAAATTGGGAAGGGTTTTCATATTTTCTATTTTATGTGTCAAATACGCAGCCTACATACTACAATACAGTGCGCACTAATACTCGAGTGGACACGAGCTACTGTACTATGTAATTCTATATCATTGTATAGTAATGTGTGCTATGAACGGAAGTGAACAATTGTGTTTAAAAAAAGTTACCTTCAGCAAATAGGGAGGTATGAGAATGTGTGTGATTTTGGAGCAATGCCAATCTTGTGAGCACAGGAAAGCACGATAGATAACAGAAAAATATTTAAGGACTGTTCTAGGTTAATTTGAGAAAAATACACAGAGCGTCTCTGTGTTTTGCTCCCATGCGCATGAAATAAAAACTTATTTTATCTTCTGAGACGGACTCCTGAAACGGAAACGGGGGAAAATGCAAGACTGCGGATTGCTAAAGCAGGAAAGCCCCACATTATTTGTGAAGAACTTTGTTTACTGTTGGCAAAAGCTGACACGTATTATGTGTGGAAAAAAAAGCTGCTAAACAGCTTGACCTGCTGCCCCTTTTGAATGACACAGTCACTCGGAGAATTATTGATATCGCAGAATATCAAAAGTACGCTGATAGAGCACATTAAGTTGAGCAGATGCTTTTCACTGCAATTAGATGAGTCTATAGATGCCATTGATTTGGCCAATTTGCTAGTTTGCATTAGATATAAGTTTGAGGGCATGTCCCATGATGACTTTCTGTTCTGTAAGTCACTACCAACAAAAACTACAGGAGAGCACATATTTTAGTTTCCAAATGAATTTATCGAAGAGAATGACATCGACTGGAAAAAGTGCTTTGGAGTTTGTACAGACAGTGCTAGAGCATCCACCGCGATGGCAGTCAAGAAAACTCCTGAGGATTTAAAGTCTGTTAGACTCTACTGTCAAAGTTGTGAATTGTATCAAGGCTTAACCAATGAATTCACATCTGCTTTGCTCGACTAAAAAGGCTCACCCCTCTCACTGAAATAAATGGTAAGTGCTCAGTGCTGTGTATGTGAGTGTGTGCGGGCGCTCATGTTGGTCATTGAGATTTTCTGGGGTTCCTATGAGAAGATGACTTGTAGGTGGTACTTGAATGCTTTGGTTTGATCAGGGGTGGTTGGTCCAAAAAGTTTGACAACCACTGAGAGGAATGGTGAAGCTAATGTCTCCCAAAGAGAAAAAGCTGATCAGAGTCCCATGTTTGATCGTTTTACCATGTAACACCTGTTTTATCACCCTGCATGTCATACATTTTAAACCCAATCCTCCCAAGTGGAAGAAACTTAATAAAAGTCTTAAAGGCCCTAATAGGCAGATAAATTACCCAGCTTTCTTGTCTCAACTTACCTTAAGAATTACCTCACTTGTGGATTAAACTAATAGGCAATCTTATCCTTCCCTTATATTATTAAATTTGATATTAAAGTGCACAACATGTTATTGTGTTACTTTGTGATTCATGGTTTTTCTTTCACGATAGGAAAGGAATTTTTGTATTATGGTTTGTCCTTGTGTGCTCTCATTTTAAATATTGTATTTATATTGTATTTGACTGTAATTATTTATACTAAGCAAATGGCCTCTTTCAAATTCCAATACATAAAAAACATTGAATTACATAATCATTACTTACAGGGACAGTAAGTTTGGCAAATCCCATAGTTCATCACTGGGAAGATGCTGAAGCTGGTTGTTCTGTAACATCCTTGAAGGGAGAGATTACAAAGAAAACACATGAGCCACATTAGTTTAAGACATTGGTTTCAGATCAATTAGTTACCAAATACCCACATCTTGTTTCTAAATATTCATAAACATATGTTTCTACTTAGTTTCTAACACTAATTCTGTATAACTCCTTTCTTATAATTGTTTCTTTCCAACTGCAAATTCTAAATATACAGTATTATTTCTAGTAAAAGAATGTAGTAGCATGTCAAGGCCAACTCAGCAATAAACAAATATTCTTTTAGCCTTCTCTTAGTAAACAGTTAGAAAATGAGATAACTTGAAGTAACAGTCATTATTTTATTGTGTGCGTGTTTTTACAGTCATTGGTGTGCAGCATGTACATGATTCTGTGTCATGGAAATAACTGAAATGATCTTACTTGTTGTTCTTTATTTCCTGGGAAAGCTGAACCTATATGCTAAGAAAGATGAACTCATCATATTCAGCCTCATGTGTAAATGTTGGTGGCATTAAATAACATTGGCCGGTACTGGAATACAGTTGTTTCTAATAGTATTTTCTTGCTATTCCTGCTATTTTTTTTTAGTTCAGCATCTTTGTATCTTTCTAATGCATTCCTCCAACAATTAACTTGAAACAGCTTAAATTCCAACGAGGCACTAATTAAAGCAAGCTTGCCTGTAAGCAAAGAATGTGAGCAAAGCAGGCTCCTATGTTCTGAGGTGTCTTGTTTCATTTTGGAGACATTGTTGTTTATACTGGAGGGAGAACCACAATCTTTGTTCCAAACTTCAATCAGCCAAGAGGTGTCATTTCAATTGGCTTACAAAGTTTATTTCAATGAGGGAGAAAAAAAAGGAATAAATCTCTTTGGGTGGTCTGCTGATGTTGTAGTTAGAGAAATAGAAAAAAATGCAAAATGAAAAAAGAAGTACAATATACACAATAAACCTTGAGTCTTTGAAGAGTGCAAACAATTAAAATTTGAGACTTTACAGTCATACTGTAGATGTCAGGAGGTAATTAACCCTGCAGACAACTTTATCATTTCCAATCAAATGTAGCTTCTGGTACTTTAAGACCAAAAACAAAGAAAATGGTCTTAGGCAAAGGCTTTTAATTGTATAATAACAGGGACAAAATAAATGCTGTAGATAGGAATTTAAAGTTTTAGTATTGTGAGTCATTATAGTACACCTAGCGCTACTCAGGTTTTTCTTTTGCTCCCAAAATACAAGCATAATTATTTTATACAGAATAATACAGAAAACTAAATGAGATGGCTTTCCAAGCAACCTACTCAATATAGACTAAATTACAAAATTTTACAAAATAGAAATATAGAAATAATTTAATTCCCAAACTGTATATAAGTGAAAAAAACATTCATTTTATGCTCATTTTGCAGATGGAGTTTGTCTTCAGTTTGATTATTTTCATACTTCATGAAAATGTAGGAATTAAACATTACAAAAAGTAATCTGGGGAGAAAAATGCTTTAAAAATTCCAGTGTTTTACAATGAAACAAAAACAATACTGATGCATGTCTTTTTATTTAAAAAGAGATGCCTTCATCAGTAGCTGTATAATATGTGAGTTTACAATTAACTCATTTTTTCTGACATAGTGACAAGTTCTCCCAAGAGTACGATGGAGGGAACTGGAAAAAAATCAATAAATTGATTCTAAAATACGAGGTTAGGAGTATAAGAGAGGATACAGTATGAATCTGAAAACAAGAATCGGATGACAAAATTGGAAACCAAGAATAAGTGTATGTAAGATAGAAAATATGAGACATTACTTTAAAGAAAGGGTTGTAGGAGTCTGGAACAATATGGAAGTGATTTAGAACTAAGAACAGGAATCATTTCTTTACAAAAAAAGGTTGTGGGAATCTGGAACAAGCTAGCCAACTATGTTGCTAAAGCTGATACTTTGTTTTCCATGAAATACTGTAACTAGATGTGTTTGTTGGATCAATTAAGTATTAAACACCAAGCACATTTGATGGGTTATTTGGTCTCCCCTTTTTTGCAAACATTCTTATGCTTAATCAAATTTTGGTTTGAGTGAGTGTAGTAAGTCATCTGGCAAATCTAGACAATGACACTGGAAGCTTTTGATTCCTTTTAAAAAAATATGACATATTGTAAATTTGCACTTAGAGGAAAACTCTGTGGATGTTTTTAAAGCCTTTCTTAAGGCAGATTGTAATGTTGTGCTACTGAGATTGAACTAGAAACTGATCTTGGGGTATAGAAAGAACACAAGTGCTGGGTGAGAGACACTTAAGTCATCAAAACCTGCAGGCAGTACACTGTAGAGTGGAGAGTAGAGGAGTTTTTGCCATATGTACATGAACATTGAATTCTTATTCGCACTGATCTTTCAGGATATACACAGGAAAGCAGACAACACAGTATAAAAGATAACACCACACATTGTAGACAGTACATTACAAACATAATAAATAATAACAACAGAACAATAAATATGTAGTACTTAGAAGAAAAACATGGTAGACGATTCAAAAAGTGCATAATGCAGACATGCATTGAGTCTGAATAATTGAAGTTAACTGTTAAGGTCCATGCTTTAATAGTACGGTACCACTTGCCAGAGCACGGGGGGAGAACAGTTTGTGGCTGGAATGGTAGGATCCTGTATGATGGTTTGTGCTTTATTGCTACAGTGAATGGTGTGTAAATAACATCCTACAATCCTGCACAAAGAAACTGCACAGAGCTGTGTACCCATGGAGACCAGGCTGAGTGGGCAGTGCACATACGGAAATGCATGGGGAGTTGTGCAGAGCATGCAGATGGTGTGGTGCTCTTTTCAGTTCAAGATGCAAGGCAGTGCTGCTGTGTGTGCAGACAGGTGGCATGCTATGGCAGGGTAAGAGCACAGTCCAAGATTGTAGTCAAGTTGGTGTGGGTCAAAGCCAGTTAAACCAAGCTAACCAGGGTCCAAAATACCAAGGGGAAGTCCGGGAGGCAAGGTCAGAGCATGACAGGGTCCAAACCGAGATATACACTGTAGACAAACAAAGCTGAAGAGTGGTGCAAGAGACATGGTACAACGCAAACAGAGGTCAGTATTTCACGCAACTGTGAAACACAGGGACAAGAATAAACTAAGAAACAATACTTAAAAGACTCAGAGACAAAACTCAGGAACAAGACTCAAGGGGCTCAGAGTCAAAATACAATGACAGAGCTCTGAGCTTTGTCAGATCTGAGTATTAATGTTGAGGAAACACCTGGAATGAGTGTGGATGTAAACTGTCTCCTGGTAATCCAAGTCTCCTGTTAATTGGTTTCTGCAGAAACCAGTGCAGGGACACTGGTTGATGGTGACAAAGGCTAGCTCTCCCTGCTGCTCTGCAGTAGGGTGGACACAACATAGAAATCTATCATATGGTAGAAGAAAAATAATCTTTAGACCAACCAGTACTGTATGTCCAATAGAACAATTAATTGTTTTAATACAATTTGGGATATTGATGTATTAGACTTTAATATGTAATCGTTTCTGAAATTCTGTATATAATTAAGCCTTAACATTTAGTATGTCAGGGAAGAGTTAACTTATCCTTGTTTTGTAAAGCTGCAGGGCCAGGGAACAGGTAGCTCATCCTTCTGTATTACAGACAACAAAAGAGTGATATTATTCCTTTCATATCAGTGAGAAAGGGTACATTACAATGATTGCTTTAAGTAGAAAATAACAGAAGAATTGTGCTAAAATTAGTTCTACTATCAGATGAGGAATCATTGAACTCAATAATAAGCAGGCTATACATTCTGCCAGTGAGCCAGATTCACATCCAAGCTCCTCAGATAAGAAATATTTAACCATAGCAGTAAGTGGTACTGCATCAGAACTAAAGATTTCTGGGCTGAATTCCAGGATTCTTGAAATGGAAGCCTACGTGATGGCAAGGAATGTTAAGCTTCTCTTTATGACAACAATCCAATCTTGTGTCAAAAAAAATCTTCTTCATATGTACCACTCTATGGACTGAAATTAAAGTTCAGAATATATAAACCACAGGTATGTAAACGTTGTATCTGAAAAGTTGCTACATTATTTTTTATACCATCATTGTAAGAACGGTGTTATTTATGAACCCTGTGCAGGTCTCCAGGCGAGGTCCAAAAGCTGAGGTATCCAAGGTGGGCGACGAAATAGAGTAGTCGGTTATTCCAGGCAGGGTCAAGTCCAGGAAATAGGCACAAAGAGAGGCAAATAAATACGATAGGGGCGAGACAAGAGTAAGAAATCCAAAACCAAAGAGTTGACACTGAAGGAGTCCAGACAAGGTAGAAAAGTTTTTTAGGAAGAAAGGGCGAGGTGAGAAAAGATCCTAATCCTGATCCTAATCCTGAGCGATGTTACAGGGTGAACGGAGGATTTATATAGTGAAGGAAGGGGTGTGTAAGGGAAACTGGATAATGAGGGGTTGATTGAGGCCAGCTGCAGCCATAACAGTACCCCCCGGGTGGTCCGTGATGGACAGTCTTGGAAGGCCCAGTGGAAGTCCCAGAGAAGTGAATGGTCAAGGATGTGCCTTTCCGGGACCCAGGATCTTTCTTTAGGGCCACAGCCCTCCCAAGATATTGTAAGGCGCCACGAAACCACCGAGAATCCAAGAACTGTTTTACTGTGTAAGTGGGGTGACTGTCGATGTGTGGGGGAGAGGGGGCCTTCTTGGTGGAGATAGAGGAGATTGAAAGAAAGGTTTAAGAGCCGAAACATGAAAAGTGGGGTGGATCTTGAGAGTAGGGGGGAGAGCCAGGCGAAAAGAAACAGCTGTGATCCAAGAGAGGATTCTAAAAGGTCCAATGAAGTGGGTTCCAAGTTTACATGAGGTTTTTCATTACGGCATGTTTCTGGTGGAGAGCCAGACAAACTGTCTTCTTCAGAATCTAGGAGCAGGTTGGCAATGGTGGTTGGCTGCAGAGATCTGGCGTTGTGAGGACTTGAGAAAGGATCTCCTGGCAGTTTACCAAATCTTCCTTATGTTGGTAACATACTCCTGCACCAAGGGGACAGCTGTTGAAGGACAGTCATCTGGGAGGAGGGTGTGTTGATATCCAAGTGAGACGAGAAATGGTGACATACCAGTGGGTGAGGATGAAAGAGAGTTAATTGCATATTCCGCCCAGGGAAGGAGTGAAGCCCAGTTGTCTTGTTAGGTTGAGGTGTAGGCCCTCAAGAATGTGAGGAGCTTTTGATTGGTTCGTTCGGCTTGCCCATTAGCTTCAGTGTGATATCCAGAAGTCGAAGAGACCAACATCCTCGGTGATCTGCAAAAGGCCCTCCAAAAATTAGAGACGAACTAGGCCCCATGGTCAGAGACAATATCTCTGGGAATACTGTGGATCTTGAAAATGGGGGAGACAAAGATATTGTCCATTTCCTTAGAAATTGGTAAGGTGGGTAGGGGAATACAATTAACTGCTTTGTAACAGTTACAGTCATAATGACGATGTTACCTTGGCTGCGAGGGAGGTCAGTGATGAAATCCATGGAGATATGGGAACAGGAAAGGGGGTAAAGGAGGCCGAGCTTACTAGAACAAGGTGTCTTAGAGCGGGTGCACAAGCCTACACATATTGCTTGACATCTTTTGCCATGTTAGGCCACCATAAATTCCAGGGTGCATTGGATTCCAGGATGCCCAGAACATTGAGAGTCGTGCCCCCACTGGAGGATTAATGAGCGAACATGAGGGGGGAACGTAGGGTTTGTTGGAGGGCATTGTGGGTGGTCCAGGTCATTGAGTAGGGCCTGCTTAACCTGGTGAATGATTGGTATGTTGATAGCAGCGATGATCTTGCAGGAAGAGATTATGGGTTCCAGTGAGACATCTTGTTCTGGGAGGTCATGAAGACAGGAAAGTGCATTGCCCTTAGTCTTTTTCAAACTGGGGAAGTAGGTGATGGTGAAACGAAAGCTGGAAGAAAAGTGCCCATCTGGCCTGGTGTGGATGGAGTCTCTTCGCTGCCTAGATATAAGCGAAGTTCCTGTGATCAGTCATGATTACAACAGGATGTTGGGCACCCTCCAGCCAATGCCTCCACTCCTCCAGACCCAATTTGATGGCCAATAGCTCCCAGTTTCCGGCATCGTAGTTAGACTCTGCTTGTGTTAACTTCCTGGAAAAGTAAGCGCATGGATGTAAGGTGTTCTTTTCCCCATGTCGTTGGGATAGGATGGCACCAACCCCGTGTGCAGAGACATCGATTTCAACTATAAAAGGGAGTGATGGATCAGGGTGTCTGAGTAGGGGAGCTGAGGTGAAAAGTTTTTTAATAAGGAGAAAAGCCTTGTTCGCTTGAGGATTCCACTTGCCATGACCTGGCCCCTGGTGAGTGAGTGCTGTAATTGGGGCAACGACCGAACTGAAGTGTCTAATAAAACAGCGGTAAAAGTTGGCAAAACCCAAAAACCACTGGATATGTTAAAGGTTCTTAGGAGTAGGCCAATCCTTAATAGCTGTTACCTTAGCCTGGTCCATTTCCACACCCTGAGAGGAGATGACATTTTGTGATTTTTTTTAGTTTAGCATACAAGTTGTTTTCAAGAAGGCGAGACAAAACTTCACGGACATGGGAGACGTGATCCTAAAAGTTGTTAGAAAAGATCAGGATATCATCCAGATATACCAGAACATATTTATGCATAATGTCCCGAAAGATGACATTCATGGACGATTGGAACACTGAGGGGATGTTGACCTGGCCAAAGGGAATGATGAGATATTTGTAGTGCCCGTGAGTTGTCATGAAGGCAGTTTTCCACTCATCTCCCTCCCTAATTATAGGCATCCCCAAGATCCAACTTACTGAAAATCTTCACTCCATGGAGGGGATTCGATAGCTGATGGAATCAGAGGTAGAGGGTAGTGGTTGGGAACCGTGATACTATTAATACCCCGTAATAAACACAGAATCTGAGAGAGCCATCCTTTTTCCCCACAAAAAAGAAACCAGCGCAGGCTGGTGACGAGGAGGGGTGTATGAAGCCTGACACCAGGGAGTTCCAGATGTATTCCTTCGAAGCTTTCTCTTCCGGGCCTGAAAGGGGGTAGACCCATCCTTTTGGTGGTAGCACACCTGGAGGTAAATCAATAGCGCAGTCGTAAGGGCTATGAGGCGGAAAAGAAAGGGCCTTCTGTTTACTAAAGGCCTGTCTTAAATCAGTGTACTGTGGAGGAATATCGGGGGAAGGGTCAGAGGAGACAGAGGCCGCAGAGATGCGCACCGGGAGACAGCAGCACTCAGTGCGGCAATGGGGATCTCACTGCGGCACCAAGAGAAATGAGGGTCATGTTTATGAAGCCAGGGGTGACCGAGGGGAAGGGGGTGAGATGAGGATCTCATCTAGGATCAGGAATTGGAAGTTCTCTCGATGAGTGGCACCAATAGAGAGGGTGACTGGAGCGGTTTGCCAGCAGATATGTACGGGTGAGATTGGCGAGCCATCGAGGAAGAGTGACTTGAAAGGGGGGTGACAGAGGGTCACAAGGGATCTTCTGGGCCTTGACTATGGCGGCGTCAAGTTCCTGGCTGCACCTGAGTCGAGGAGAGCCAAGAGATTAAGTTGACAGTTTCCCCAAGACAGATTTACAGGAAGAGAAGGTCCAGAAGTAAGGTGTAGGGCGGAAATGATACCAAACCTGAGAGTTGTAGTAGTGTGTGGAGGACTGGATGGTCGGAGGGGGAAAACAGGGAGAAGGTGTTCCGAAGAGCCACAATACATACAATGACCCTCGCAACACCTCTTCATTCTCTCCTCTGCTGACAGTCATCAATTGCTATTGGCTCCAGCGGCTGGAAGCAGTGATGAGGATTGTAGTGGAAGAGGCCCGTCAGCTCTGCTCTCCTGGAAACTGATATTGATTTCAGTGACCCGGAAGTTAAAAGTGTTTAGACAGGGGAAGTCGAGGGGAAGGTGGATGTTGTGATCTTTTAATTCCTCTGACAATCCTCAACGGAACTGGTGAATGAGAGATTCCAGATCCCAGGACGTTTGGGAGCCAAGGAGCAGAATTCAGCAACATACTCCTGCAGGGGACGGTTTCCCAGTGTGAGGATGGAAAGGCGGTGAGCAGCGAGGTGGTGAGGGTAGAGCTGACCAAAGGTGGCTTGTAATGCGGCCTGGATGACCAAAGGCGGCTTGTAATGCGGCCTGGAATCTGCCGTCTCGGGGGCGTTCCAGATAAGGAGAGCAGTGGCCCAGTCCAGGGCTCAACAGGAGAGGTAAGAAACCACATACCCAATTCTTTCGTAGTCAGAGGGGAAGCAGTCAGTGGGGAGTTGGAAGGCCATCCAATACTGGGTCAGGAAGCCCTGACACTTGGTGGAGTCACCATCAAATATATCCAAAGTGGGGAGGGGTAGAGTACTGACTGGTGCCGCAGTGGCTTGAGGTGGTACAGTGGATGTGGTCGGCTGGGAAACTGGGTGTTGGGTAACATGGGTGACTAGTTGTTGGACAGCCGCTGTTAAATACCCCAGTGTTTTGGGAGTGTTGCCAGAATATGGTGAAAGAATCATTTTGACCTGCGGGGTTCATGTTGCAGGCTCAATATTCTGTAAGAACGGTGTTATTTACGAACTCTGTGCAGGTCTCCAGGCGAGATCCGAAAGCTGAGGTATCCAAGGTGGGTGACAAGGTAGAGAGGTCGGTTATTCCAGGCAGGGTCAAGTCCAGGAAATAAGCACAAAGAGAGGCAAACAAATCCAATAGGGGTGAGACAAGAGAGTGAAATCCAAAACCAAGTTGACGTTGAAGAAGTCCAGATGAGGTATTAAAGGTTTTTAAGAAGAAAGGGTGAAGTGAGCTCAGGAGGCAGAAGAGATCCTAATACCAAGCGATGTTATAGGGTAAGCTGAGGGTTTATATAGTAAAGGAAGGGGTGTGTAAGGGAATTTGGATAATGAGGGGTTAATTGAGGCCAGCTGCAGCCATAACAGTACCCCCCGCCCCGTACAGGCATATCCTGAAGCCCATGATGGACAGTCTGGGAAGGCCCGATGAAAGTCCCAGAGAAGGAAGGGAAGTGTGTAAGGGAACTTGGTTAATGAGGGGTTAATTGAGGCCAGCTGCAGCCAACAATAATGGCTCATAGATATAATCCAGTACAAACAGAATGAATATATGTCGTCAATATGTGGCATGTAATGCTAATTACTGCTGTTCAAAAACAGTTTAACAAACATCTACAGTGTTAATATCTTTCTAATTATCTTACTATAACATGTGACATGTTGCTGTTATGGCATTTGTTATGATGGCAGGGTAGCAGCCATTTTGTTCTTTATTGTTAAAAGATTATTCTCTTGCTCAAGGTGGGACATTAACATTACACAGTTAATACAGTATATAGAAATGGTATACCTGCTGCTCATGTTGTAGCAATAACCACAATGGTCATCACAGAATCACAAAATATGTTCTGTAATATGTTCAGCTCTTCTTGTACAAAAACCAAATAACTTCAAATGTGGTTACTGTCATTTTATGTTTCACTTTTGACATATTGTTGCACTTTTTACGTAGACATTGAGGCATCACCTGTTTGGAAAAACACATCTCATACAATAATGTTATTTGCTCTTCTCCAAAAACTAATTCACCAGAGGTCTGAACATGGTAAGTATCATTCTATTTTTCCCTTACTCCCTTACTGTTGTCATTAGCCAACAATGACCTGGATTCTCCAAGCAGAGGTGCACAGCTCGCCAGTTAGGTTTGGCAAATTGTGCACTGCTGCTTAGAGAATGCTTGGACCATTTATAACTCTTTTACTGCTTGCCCAGCTAGTATTGGGTGGTCTTAAATTTGGCAGGACATGCTTGGCTTGCAGTATTCTCCTAGATTTTATTGTGAGGGTCCAATAGGTGCTGACTCCTGTAAGGCGCTGTAGAGTTCTCAGTGTTTTCAGATGATGAATCATTCTAACAGGCACATGTTTTGAAGGGGTATGCTCACAGTTCTTCACTCTCCATATGTAGAATATGGATTGCAGCATCAAGTAAAATTAACAATTATCTCTCAAATTGATGAATGATCATTTTTTTTGTTTAAATGCTGTTTAAATCCTGTTGCATTAGAGATTTATATATTTTAAAATTATTTTTCTTTTGTATTTTTGTAAAAGAAAAATTACTATATAATCAAAATATTTGTGTCACAGACTGGAAAGGTGTGTGACACCAGGTGTCAAGAGCTGTATGGATGTGAAGTGCCTTGATGGGCCAGTGACACCGTGTTGTTGATTCAATTTGATGCTTTATTCTTGGAGTTCCTGCCCTGATCAAAAGCCCGTTTAACACAGACACTAGACAATTATAATACTAGTTCAGGTGGGTAGCTGCGTCAGCATGCGTAGGCTGCAAAGGAACAAGTAATACAGTAAGTTTATTCCATGCTGAAAAGAGTAGAAAGAAAACACAGCGTTTCGGCTGTGGAGCCTTCTTTGGGTGTAAGCAATTATCATACTATGCAATGGACAATGTGTGGGGTTGGCAAACTGGTTTGACGGGACCGGTCATCCTGTAATTGAGAGTAAGACCTGAGTACAGGAACTCATCAAACAATACATCAGCACCCTTGTCTTATTTGGGTTTGGGCAGCAACTCCCTGAAGAAAAGACCAAAGCTTCCTCCCCCTGAGGGAAGAGCAAGGAGTCCTTTGTTACAAGGTTATAAAAACCCAAAGTCAGGATAGATAGGGGATCTTTTGGGAGAAGAGTTTTGTGGAGAAGGAAAGGATGCCGACACCATAAATTTTAGAGTGGCAGCTGAGGAAGGCTCCAGCATCATTGCCCCCCCACCACACATTGGACTTGATATCAAGGTAGCAGGGTGGACTGACTGGAGCTGGTTTCCAAGAAAAATGCTGTGGAACTTCTCATTGGTTACCTGGTTTGGTGAATGAACTGTATTATCTGTAATCATAGACTGAAATAAATGGGACATTATGAATGATAATTGTTTGATATATGGATGTAGGGGTGATTCTGAGAAATGAAAAGAACCTGTGGCAAGTTAGAGAGGGGCATGGGACCCTTTCTAATTGCTAAGTGGCATAGTCTTACACTAGGCAGGAATAATTCTTGTTAGAGGGGTCACCCTAACCTTTGTTTTTTTCAGGCTATGTATTTCTTGAATATGCCAATGTAGCATACATTTGAAATACTACTATACATGCAAATTCCCAGGTTGCAATTACACTGAGCTCTTACCAGATTACATAAAAATGAATAGGTAAAGTTGCAAAATTAATTAGCACAAAACTGGTAGGGCTATGGTTAACTTTAATCCCCCCAAACTACGTTTCAACAAAGGCGTTTTACTCAAAAGAGTATGGCACCAAGATGTTTGAAAGTCTATATCTGCTGCTTTCTTCTCTGTTACTCAGATAAAAGGCTTTAAATCACCAGAGAACTTTCCTTTCTTGTGTGGTTTTGTTCTTTTTGTTCCTGCCTGGTCTGGGAACATCCACTACAAAAGTAGTAAAGAGATACTACATTAGTTGTGATACTCCTGTTGGGTTAACTGACAGCCTCAGCATGATGAATTGGATGATAATATTTAAGCCCCAGGACATTCCTTCTCCAGGCCAGAACTAGAGACAGGTGAGATCAGATATCCTTATTTTTATACTGAAGATCGAAGAATGATAATAACCCGAATATGCCTTCCTTTTACAGTGCTACTGTGCCTGTCTGACCTGATTGCCATTTTTAAATAGAATATATATATATATGTCTATATAGATAGAGATGGCTCAAAAAGCCAGCAGTCATGTCACCCCGCAACTTACAACTGGCAACCCACTGAAGCTAAGCAAGTGTGAGCCTGGTCAGTATCTGGATGGGAGACCTCCTGGGAAAAACTAACGTTGCTGCTGGAAGAGGTGTTAGTGAGGCCAGCAGGGGGCGCTCACCCTGCGGTCCATGTGGGTCCTAATGCCCAAGTATAGTGACGGGGACACTATGCTGTAAACAAGTGCCGTCTTTCGGATGAGACGTAAAACCGAGGTCCTGACTCTCTGTGGTCATTAAAAATCCCAGGCTGTTTATCGAAAAGAGGAGAGATGTAACCCCGGCATCCTGGCCAAATTTCCCATGCCTCCTAATAATCCCCCTCTATGAATTGGCTACATTACTTTGTTCTCCTCCCCCCTCCGATGGCAGGTGGAGTGACGCGCTGGTTGGAGTATTTCTCAGTTGCATTTAATGGCGAAGTCAGCTCAAAGATTTGGTTCAACGGGCGTGCTGACAAGCGGACCCTGCTGATGTGGGATTAACACTAGGATGAGAGATGAGAGATGAGAGTTGGATATAGATGGCTCAAGACAATACTGTTCTGTGAAATGGGTGGTTTAGTATCTTATCACTTGAGTAATTAAATTTACACTAGGAAGAACTTGCACAATTAAGTTGCCATCCAAGTCTGAAAAGAAAATGTTATGGTACAAATCACACAGACTCAGATCAGTGTGATTTGTGATTAGCCAGCAGCCATATCACCCTGCAACTCACAACTGGCAACCCGCTGAAGCTAAGCAGGTGTGAACCTGGTCAGTACCTGGATGGGAGACCTCCTGGGAAAATCTAAGGTTGTTGCTGGAAGAGGTGTTAGTGGGGCCAGCAGGGGGCACTCACCCTGCGGTACACGTGGGTCCTTCAGATGAGATGTAAAACCGAGGTCCTGACTCTCTGTGGTCATTAAAAATCCCAGGGCGTTTTTCGTAAAGAGTAGGGGTGTAAGCCCGGCGTCCTGGCCAAATTTCCCATTAGCCCTTACCAATCATTGCCTCCTAATAATCCCCATCTATGAATTGGCTTCATTACTCTGCTCTCCTCCCCACCGATAGCTGATGTGTGGTGAGCGTTCTGGCACACGATGGCTGCCGTCGCATCATCCAGGTGGATGCTGCACATTGGTGGTAGAGGGGAGTCCCCATTACCTGTAAAGTGCTTTGAGTGGAGTGTCCAGAAAAGCGCTATATAAGTGTAAGCAATTATTATTAATCAGTGGCTTTTTTCCTTACCTCTCACAAAGGAATTCTTCTATTCATCCCTAATAAATATGTTTTTAGTTTTTTGTACTTTTTTATAGTTTTTGTTTGTGATTAATTTTCCCCCAAATGTGTTAAATAAGTCATATGTCTGCTACTCAGCTTTGATGAACCTTTCTCTACTCTTGAGCCCTTACTTTCTTTATATGGAGACTTTCTGTTTTATCTACAATTATAATGTATTTGAATTTTATAATATTGAAAAATGAATACAAGAAGGTGCATTATAATAAAACTGTTATCATAATAACTAAGAATAATTAAAACAGCACCAATATAATTTTAACAAGAAAAAAAAGCTGATATTCAACTTTATGGAAATGTGGCTGTGATGTTATATATGTGAAGATGATGCAGAAATCTCAATCACTTCAGCTTCACTAAAACAGTCAGAAGAGGTTTACAGCATGATTTTTCATTCAGAATGTTAGTATATATAGGAAGGAATTCAATTTTGTAAGACTGTGTATTAAATAAGAAATAGATATTCCTATAGATATATTTATTTATACAATAAAAATATTTATTGATTATATAATCCCAAGTGGCAATTTGAACCATTGTCAGAAATTCCCAGTTCTAATTGACTTATCTATTGACAACAAATTCATACTTTCTTTTACACTCTATTATCTATTTGACATTTAAGGTGTGATACTGAAAAAGCATTAGTAATCTACACTTTCATTCTTGTTTGTGCTTAATGCTTTTGAACTATATGTAAAGTTACTGT
Source organism: Atractosteus spatula (assembly GCF_055471065.1). NCBI lineage: Eukaryota > Metazoa > Chordata > Actinopteri > Semionotiformes > Lepisosteidae > Atractosteus > Atractosteus spatula. Next base: position 27,660,815 of record NC_142712.1, read on the forward strand.
GCATTCATAATGTGCTTTGTGAAAGTGATAAAGTATGGTATGAGACTTGTTTAGAGGTGATTGAAAAGATAGGTGAAAAGTACATGGAAGGGATACTTAATATTGTATATCAAAAGAAGAACTTCTGATAACATGATGAATGATTGAGCAATGTCTTATCCATGTTTGTGTTTTGCAAAAAAAGTAAATACATACAAGACTTTTAAGTTGAAGAGGCCTGTGAAGACCTTTCCAGGGATGTGCCTCAGGTTATTACCAGACAGTCGCCTGTAGGAGAGATAAAAATATGATGAGCTGCTGAGTCATTGATTAGGAGTTTTACCCACAAAAAATCATATTATTTTGGCAAATCTGTGGAACTGAAGTTCAAAACTAAAAACTGACATGAAAATGCTCAAGAGGACTCCAGAATGAAACTGTTACTTCTAATTATATTTTAGCTGGAGTGTTTCTTAGTTATGCAGCATGTCATGAACCATGACTTCTAGGGTAGCCATTTGTTGTTTTTCTGTTATTTGTTTTCTCTAGTACATTGTAGTGTGACAGCAGGACTTAACACAACTAAATTATATACTTGTGAAGAACTCTTAATTTCAGAATAATCATTTAAAAAAAAAACTTTGAGAAAACGTACTTCTTACAACACCAGACTCAATTTTGTATTGTGAACCCCTGAAAATAAAATTAAAACACTGAATATCCACTGATCTCTTGAATTAAGTAAATTTTCTATCCACTAGTCTGTCTGTTTTCCAGAGATGCATATTCTCTTTTAAGTTGGTTTTCAATAACTCTCATTTCTCTGGCAGCTCTGCAGCTGATAAATGTTGTTTTTGGATTGAAAGGAAGGTGATGAAAGAAGTTCCCCAGAGTTCAACACCACATTTTCCTCCTTTTCCTAAAGAAATTGTGTTGTACAGTGCATGGTTTTTTTGCTCTTATGCTTGCTTAGAAGCTTTCACCAGGCATAAAGCTAAGCATTATAAAGCAAAAGGAATACTGAGGAAACAAAATAATAATAACTACTCTATAAGGACAAAGGACACTTTTATCCTTGCAGAGATTCACCCTTTCTGAACTAGAGCTGTTACACACACAAGCTAACATACTGAAGAAGGTTAGAATCTTAATTAAAAACTCATTGCTGAAAAGGCTCATTGCTGGTGCTCTGTAATTGTTGATAGTCATAGAATGACTGTTTTTCCATGCTTCTATTTTATTTTCTTTGTACTTCTAGGTACTGTATATATACAAGGGAATCAAAGTTTTTTAAATACATTTGTTAGAGTGCAAGGAGCTTAGCCAGGACATTGCGGTTAACACCACTGCTCTGTTTTAAAGTAGTGTTTTAACATTGCTAAATCTTTGCCTTACAGCCAAGGTTTGTTCTGTATCTCACTGAGCAGCTCTGACAGTTCCAATTGCAAGACTACGATTTTGGAGGGAGGTGGATAAAACAAAATCTAACATTTCTCCAATAACCCATTTTCACTAATTTGAAGGGCAGGGACTGTCCAAAAATCTTTTTTGGCTGCTGTTATATGGCCTAAATGAAGACCACCCATTGCTGAAGAACACATTATTCTCCTTCTGCTCTTATGCAAACATATATCATCGACATGAAAGCTGTCAAAATGTTTCTTCATTTCTCTAAATGCACAAAAAACTTTGCAAATTGAACAGTTTATTTTAGGCCTTCTAATTGATTTGGGGAGACATGCTGGCTATGACAGCTCTGGTCAAAGCAAAAGAGCATTGCCACAAAGATGAAAGTAGCTCCAGTGAGAAGTGCCTGGAACCTCAGAAGAAATAATAATTATGCAGTCAAGCAAAATTAGATACTGTACTAGATACTGCTAATGCTCCCAGATAATTGTTCATAGACTTTTGAGATAAAGTAGCAATATAAGGTTTTGTTAGATATCAAAGGCAGAGAGCATTTATTTAGTTATAGTGACTTTCCATGGGTACTGGGCAGACATGGTGAGTAAAAATCATTTGTGAATTTGTGAGTTCATCCTAAAACTTCGAATGTGCGGAAAGACACTGATGATCACAAAAGTACAATTCTAGCTATGTAACTGGCCAATGAAAGTAATTTACAGAACCCTCTAAAATGAATGTTAAATTGTCTTTTATAGTATTACACATCAATGCATATCTTTTTAGACTTATTTTTTTAGTTCTTACTTAAGAAAGATATATTAATGTCTGTGTCAACTGCACAAACACAGATCAAAACAAATTACATTTTTCTGACACAACAATTTGTATTAGCTTTGAATCACAGTGATTCAAAACTAATACAAATGATAAATATTATATTAACTGTTAATGCTGCAACCTTTACTGGTTCTACATACAGTCAATTATGTCTTTAGATTTGCTTACATTTCTTTTCCATTTCCTTTGCTCCAAATTAAGAATTAAATGTACAGTAATTTAATTTTCTTTATACTGAATATTGAAGAATTGGCAAATCATGGTCATAATAGCAACCATTAAAGCATAAAATAAATGATAAATTTAAGATTTTTTTGCTTCTCATAAAATGTGTTATTTTCCAAATGTTTATGTCAAAGCAGAAATTCCTTTTTAAATAGGAGCGGAGAAAAAATAAAAAATAACATGTTTGAGGTTGCTAAAATTATTATTTCTATGTACATAAATAAAAACCTACTCAAATCCTAGTCCAAGCCTAACCCTAAACTACAACACCTCTGTCCTTCATGGCTGCTTGAAAACAGTAACCACTACACATGTGCTAAATTCAATGTTAATCACCTCATAATCATGACTTTAAAATAAGTACTTTTTTATTCGTATTTAGTTTTACAGTATATTTACATTTCTTGATATTACTTATTAACAATATTGCTTTTTAGTAACAAGCTGTTTAGAGTTTCTGCTGCATTTTTTCTGGAGAGTAAGTGCAAATTATGATTATAGCTTACTAACGAAAGACTGCTTTAAATTAGTGGCTATTGAACTTAAATAACTTGATCTAGTTTAGTTTCTGAAGTTTGTGAAACTAATATTATGGCAACACATACAGTAACTTACTATGGACACTCAGCATACTGTTAAACTAGTGTCCAGTTTACTCATTGATTATATTTACTCAAACAGAAACTTAAAAATTCCATTTAAGCTGCAGGTGATTGTGTTTGTGGAGCCTGCTGGCCACCTAAGTATTTTATCTTAAATATTGCTTATTAATTGTTTTCTGTTTTGAAGTTACATAATGGGACAATGCCTATTCTAGAAAAACTATAATTTCAGATTTTGCTTCAATTTAAGATTCAATTTCATTTAAGAATCCCTCCTGAAACACTGAGCAGTGTTCCGAAATATTTATCTTTTTTATAAGAAAAGAATGAATTATTTTGTCAGACCATCTCCTGAAAAACTGTGTATCAGATAATGGATTAATTGAACGAATTATTTTAAAATAATTTCATAAATACACTAAACTTTTTAGTGTTATGATCAAGAACTTAGTTTCTTGTTTTTTACTTATTGTAATCATGTTCGAGGACCAAATAGGCAATGGCTTGGGAATACCTGAAAGATATTCCAAGTCTAGATTTTTAAAATTACCAAAATTAAATTGTCATTGTGTTCATTACTTGAACATAGTTATTTTTTTCACTGCCTCAGAAAGCCCGAGACTATATTTAACTTGTACGTAGAGTATTAGTTATATTAGTTTGCTCACTGAAAACAGTGATGAACAATTAGTTATGAAACATTGAATATTAAAGGAACAAGTAATAGGTTTATTCCATGCTGAAAAAAAGAAGAAAGAGAACACAACGTTTCGGCCGTGGAGCCTTCTTCAGGTGTGAGATCTCTCTCCCTTTGCAGCCTACGCATGCTGACACAGCTACCCACCTGAACTATTAAATATTAAGGATGGTTTATCAACACTGAGATAGCAACAAAGTATTTTTACAGTCCTAAAGTTTAGTATGAGATGATACTATAAGAGTATAAGAATATAAGGCTCTTACAAATGAGTAAGAGAAAATATAATTAATTTCATTAATAAGTTCTCGTTAGTTGGAAAGCGGCTAAATGTTTTAAAAATATTATTGATTATTAATGTATTACTGTATTTCTTATCCAATGTAATAAATACAACTTTGAACACAATTTCTCTAAGATTATGTGACTGCTGACAGTTTTTCTGGGGCTCCAGATTTTACTGCGGAAATATTTATACGACTAGACTGCTACTTACATCACCTCAGTTTTTTTTCATATATGAAACAGAGATCACTACTGAGTGCAGTTAAAAATAGTGTACAATTCTATTACACAAACTGCAGAAGTGAATTAATATAGAGGGTCTAGCTTCTGTAACCTTGGTGTAATCCCAATGTGAACAGCATTACAGATGGACAACAGCAGATACCACACAACATGGCCAGCTCAGACATGGGCTTTTTCTGGGAATGCTGATGAGAGCTGTTGCTTATTCCCAGGCATTAGAATGCAGAGCTGTTTAATATTAACGGCTTCAGTGCCAGGCATCTTTTTTTATTAACTGCCTCATTGGAAGCCAAAATACCATAACATTTAATCATAATTTTTAATTTCAGTTTCTTTTTTGAGACATATTTGCAGTTGTAGCTGGGGAAAGAATAGGTTAGAAATAAAAATGTTTTCCTTGATATAATTGACTTTAAAAAATTTCCACCATGATTTGGACCAAACGAAAATATGAATCCTCCTGCCATTTGCAAGTTACAAAGCCAAAGTATTCCAAAGAAGCTCTGTGTAGAAGCTTTCTATTTTAACCTTTGGGAAACCATGGATCAGGTATTACATTTGCAATTTGCAGCTACACGTTAAGTCTACACTTTGATTTGGACCTTAGTCATTCCTTTGAATTCACTTATATTTTTATCTGCAATATGAAACTAATTCTTACCATGTACCTCAGTGTAATAAATATATACACAACCTTTGATTTACATACATATTGTGACACAGTGGGGGTGCAGTGAAGTAGCTAGCCTCTTTTAGTAGACAGGTTGTTTGGCAAGAAACACAAGAATAGCTATACATGAACAGGGCTCTTTATTCACAGGATGCAAGCAAACAACCAAAACCTTAGCCTCTTTCCAAGTTTTAATTGAACTCTTCCCTTGAAATGTCATCTCTATAGTTAGGCTGCACAAAACCAAACTCTGAACTCAAAGATCACACAAATCAAGGTCTAATGCTTCCTTTTCCCTCTGATACAATGCATAGCAGAGGATCTGCTCTTTTCTCTACAGTAGATGCCCGCTGAACTCCATGAGTCTAGTCTCTGCTTGCTTTTGAATTGTCACTTGACCAATGACCAATTGTCTACCTCCAGTTGGTCAGGTGACAAATGATGGGTTATTTTCCATTACTTTCATCCATCTTGTCTGAACCTACTGACCTCTTACAATATGCAGATTATTCTCAAATATTTTCATCTATTATAAAAAAAACTGGTTATTTTCACATGATCAGTGTCACAGAAAACCAGTGCTTAAAACACAGTGTGCAAGGCAAACCTGTAACTTAGATACAACAACAATGCACACAAGCACGCAGGAACAATTTAGAGGTCCCAATTAATTAATGCAACATACAGATGCAGCCATTCAAAGTGCACGGCACAGACACGTACCGGAGTAATTGGCTACGGCCTCGGGCGTTGACGCAAAATACCGCAGTACGTGATTGGTTGACCGACAGGAGCACTCGTGGTGCGTTGGTCGGTCGTAGAAAGATTTAAATGTCTTTACTGTGCCCGTTTTAGTATTGAATATTTATATGGAATTTTACCACTGAAGGGAAATCTTAGTAGCTGAGCATAAAAAGAATAGGAGCATACTGTAACGTGTGTGAAGGCCATAAACGATATTAATTTTGGAACTTAAACATACAGTATATGGCTGGTCTTGGTACTTTAAAGAAAACATACACACCAGTATTCCATTTCTCCCTAAACATTTTAAGCATCGAAGTCTTTAACTAACGTGATACCGGAGTCAACAAGCATACTTTAAGAATTTGATTAAAATGGAATATAATATGGAATCGCATATCTAAAGAAATTAATAACAATATAATTATATTCATGTACCGCAACACAAGAATTGTACACGCTGTACGATGTCTGTAGATAATGTTTTGTAGGGCTTTTTTAACATTCCTCATGTGACCTCGCCGGTGGCACTGTGGGTTAGGTTCCTGACTCCCACGTCACACACTGGGTGTTTGAATCCCGCTGGAGCCATGACTTTTTTTTTAACAAACATTTCTTTGAAAAAATAAAACGTTTCCCTGGGTCAGAGATTAAATAAAACTTCACTCGCACCAAACAAATTTCTATTTCTAAATATCACAACATGATCGAATTTAAGTCATTTTAATAACAATGAATAGTCACCTATGCGTTACAGTATAAACATTTATATTGATTTAAATCGCGTTTTTATTTAAATCGCAAACGCATGTTTAAATATATGTGTTTTTTTATTCACAATCAGACAAATGCAACATAAATTGTATCTTTGTCTTCTAAATATCTTAATAAACTTTCAGCATAGCTTTCTCCCCGTTCAGATATATTTTTCTTGGGATCTTGGGATCAAACGTGGAAAGATTAGATTGTAATCGTTTTTATTTTTTAAATACATTTTAGAAAAGTGTAATCTATACTAAAAAGCTGTACACCACCTGCTATAAAGATACATATTGTAATACTTTCGGGTTCGGATAGGACGGACACAAGAACTCAGACTTCAAAACTCAGAACTCAGACTTGCGGAGTTAAAGCAAGTTAAAGTTAAAGCACCTTGAATTGAATGGAATTGAGAGAGAGAGCACAGCCAGGACAGACAGGCAAATAACATACACTCCACAGACATTCACAACAGCGACATATCATAAAACGTTTGCCCATATTGTTAAATTATTACTTGTTTTTCAGGAAGTTAAAAAAACACTTGAATTACTTATCCAGTCTATATCCACTTTTATATATATCCAGTCAATATAAAATTATTTTTCAAGCAATGCAACTAACGTCGGGCAACGTGTTTTTTTTAATCCAACATTGACAGCCACATCTTAAATCTTGTCAGTCAGCTCTTTTTTCTCTATTTGAATTGTGGCGATTCAAACAACTTGGGATAACAAACGATATTAGTTTTGGAACATAAACATACAGTATGTAAACTGTATATGGCTGGTCTCGGTACTTAAGAAAAAGAAAAATACACACCAGTATTCCATTTCTCCCTAAACATTTTAAGCATCGCAGTCTTTAACTAACGTGAAATAACATGTGTATAAAAAGTGGTAGTTTTAAGCTTTTCTGCGAATATGCTCGATACCGGAGTCAACAAGCATACTTTTAGAATATGATTAATAGGGAATATAATGTGGAATTGCGTATCTAAAGAAATTAATAACGATATAATTTGGTTTCTGTCAAGCGCAATGAAACCTATAACTTGATTCTTATGGACACCCGGTCCCGCCAGGGATTAAAGAAAAACATAGAATCGCGTATCTAAAGAAATAACAGTATACAGTAACTATGTTCATGCACAAACAGTAGCATGTTACATTATTAATTTGGGGGTCTCCTCTTGCCAGAAAGCGCTAAATTGCATTTTGAGTGCGGTTTTTGACTTTTTTAAAATTACAACCCATACAGAAGCTGATACTGTTTAGACTTTTAATTATTTTAAACTGTATTACAGCAGCAAAATGTGCTTTTTCACGAAACCTAAAGTAACGAAATGTCTTGCGTTGTACAGCTTTTCAGCTAAATATATTTATCGCTTACACCTGACACTTGAGGTGCCCGACAAAAACCGGTTGAACAGCTCTGTTGGAAGTTTCGTGAAAAAGGAGGTTTCGTGAAAAAGCTACAGGAGTGCCAATCGTAATCGTTTTTATTTTTAATCGTTCAATGCAGATGGCTGGTGGCATGTTCCATAAGAGTACGGTAATTAAAAACCATTAATACTTTCGTTGGAGTTTAAATAAAGTTGATGTTTTATCTAGGGGCTGCTTGCTCGCCTGCGTCTGAAGAGCGGCTTCTAAACTGTGAAAACATGTGTCTGTCTTTCCGTAGGGGGAAGGGAATCTGATCTGCAAGGCCCTTTGGCTACAAAAGTAAAAAGAAGGTGCTCGCTCTCTCTCTCTTTTGATTATTACATCCAATAATCAAAATGACACAATAAACATAATAAACATAATTACGACCAACCAACAAAAACAACCATATAAACATAATACCAACCAAAAACATAGATAACAACCAAAATACAAAATCAAATATATCAAACCATTAAAGCAAAACCGTCCTCCAATTATCAACAAATCTCAATATCTTGTACGAATTATTCATAATACAAACCAAAAATAGCCCGCAAACTCTCTCAAATTCCTCCAATTATCATAATCCCGCCCCTTATGCAAAACCAAACCCTTTTCCCATCCCAGTTTATCCTCTATCATAAACAAAATCCACAACAATTTTCAACATAAAGCATTACACAAAATCAATACCTCAACACTCCATACTCAACAAGATAATTCACAAACAGCCAGAACATGTAACTCCACATTCCCAAATAGACCTAATTTCCATAGCCCCGCCCCTTATGCAACATCAATATCCCTCCCCTGTTCTCTCTCTCCGCTGGCGTTTGTAATCGTTTTTATTTTTAAATAAATTTTAGCAAAGTCATGTATTTTAAAAATCTTTCTATATATAAAGATTTCTATATTTATGTCTTTATTTAGTGGTTTCATTAGTGACAAAGACTAAACTTTCTTGGAAAAATGTCTTTTATGTAAACCATGTTTGCTATTAATTCATTTAGGGCTAGAATATGTTCATTGTCTTCCAATGAAAGAAGGGTTCCTTTCGCCATAGTCGGGTTGACATTAGAAGCTTGCCACGCCCGGACTGTTACACCAACACATTAGCATGTTAAAGCGATTTCATTGAGGAGCCTAGCTTTCTTAACTAGTAAGTACTGTACTTCCTTGGTTTTGGAGGGGGGGAGGTGTCTTTCGCTGGAAATCTCGCCCCCTTCTACTTTGAAAATACCTGTGAAACCGGTTTAATTCGTCACAGCCAGCACTCCCGCAGAGAGGGGGTTATACTTGCAGTGCATCGGTATAGATGGGAAAGCCAGAGCCGACCGCTACGCCGGCCACGTGTTATGCTCTTCGTTAATGTCTAAGCCGGAACACATCATTATATCTCATTTTGTATTTCTTTAAAAAAAATCGTTTGCCCAGCCTAACAGTATTGTTGTTATTGTTTTTATCCTGTAAAGCGCTTTGAGGAGCCACCTTTAAAGGTGCCATATACAATAAAGTTCATTATTATTACTATTGTTAATTTGCTGGACATTATTACGCAGAAGACAAAGATAGTGATTTACGTTGCATTGTGCATTGTGCTGCTGTAATACAGTTTTAAATAATTAAAAGTCTAAACAGTATCAGCTTTATTTATGGGTTTTAAATAAAGGCGATTTAAACGCGATTTAAATCAATATAAATGTTTATATTGTAACGCCTAGGTGACTATTCATTGTTATTAAAATGACTTAAATTCGATCATGTTGTGATATTTAGAAATAGAAATTTGTTTGGTGCGAGTGAAGTTTTATTTAATCTCTGAGACAGGGAAACGTTTTATTTTTTCAAAGAAATGTTTGTTAAAAAAAAAGTCATGGCTCCAGCAGGATTCAAACACCCAGCGTGTGACATGGGAGTCAGGAACCTAACCCACAGCACCACTGGCGAGGTCACATGAGGAGTGTTAAAAAAGCCCTACAAAACATTATCAACAGACATAGTACAGCGTGTACAATTCTTGTGTTGCGGTACATGAATATAATTATATTGTTATTAATTTCTTTAGATATGCGATTCCATATTATATTCCCTTTTAATCAAATTCTAAAAGTATGCTTGTTGACTCCGGTATCACGTTAGTTAAAGACTTCGATGCTTAAAATGTTTAGGGAGAAATGGAATACTGGTGTGTATGTTTTCTTTAAAGTTCCAAAATTAATATCGTTTATGGCCTTCACATGCGTTACAGTATGCTCCTATTCTTTTTATGCTCAGCTACTAAGATTTCCCTTCAGTGGTAAAATTCCATATAAATATTCAATACTTAAACGGGCACAGTAAAGACATTAAATATACATATACATACTGTATACAGTACAGTTTGCATACAGTAATATGTTTATGTTCCTAAATCAATCTCTTTTATGAGCATGTGAAAGGCATGGTGAATCAGCATTTTGATTGCGAAATGCTGTGGTGTTACTTTTACAAAGACGGTCAATGAAAAAAAAGAATTTGGACCGGGGCAATACTTTGAGTTTACAGCTTGTCCAAGGTCATTCATTATTAATACTATTAGTAATATCTTCGTTAAAGACTTTGATGGCGACAGCTCAAACATGAGAGGTTGAGCTTTATTAGCTCCACCTTGTGGAAATTCTGGATACTATTATTTTACTTGCGGTACTATAGGAGAATTTACGGTAACTCGCGGTAGACTGCATAAAGCGCACCGCAAAATAATGCGGTATCGCCAGCTTGTTTTGAATGGCTGCATCTGTATCTTCATAAAGTCAGAAGACAAAAGACGATCCAGCTAAAGTACATGTAAAAATAGGGAGACATTTCAGTTAAGAATTTTAAAACTGTCCAGTTTGGAATCACTAATTGTTTCACATCTTAGATAACTGCTGTATTCCCTGGACAGAATACAGAATGGGGTCAGTATTTCACACTTCTTCCACCTTAACTGAATACTTCTCTAAAAAATAATGTACTCTACATTATCATTTAACATGCTGAAAGCTCCAAAGGGCCTTACAAAAGCTGATCAGTTTCAGGTGTCAATGCTGCCTGAATTGTGTTAATATTTACTAATTTTGTAATATTTTCTATCTGACAATGAGTCAAATTTCATATGAAAAACTTATCAAAACAACTTGATTTGTATTTTTGTTCATTTGGTGATTTTGTTTGATATCTATGCCTAACATGATTTGATTAAATCAAAACATAGGTGTTGCAATTATTTGTGGACAGTATGTCTATTCACCCATTTTCTTACTCCTTTATTCAATACAGGGTCTCAGAGTAGCCAGAGCCTATCCCAGAAATCAATGGGCTAGTCAGGATACACCCTGGATAGGATGCTAGTCATTTTTTTAACTGAATAATGCACTTTTTAGTGAAATCATTGTGAAATTCCTTTTTATGAACATTCTCTTTCATTTCTTTTCATTCATCACTTAAATTATATTTGACATTAGCAAAAACATCGTGTATATTTTCAATCAATCCTACATCCATTAAAACATGGATGGATGGATGTTTGCCCATTATGCCTTCCAGCATGTAGGGGCAGCAACATCCTGTTGCTGTACCATTATTTTTGTTATGGGACAGAGTTGTTAGTTTTGTGCCCAACCTCCAACATGGAGGACCTGGCACCCAACATGGAACATGAACCCACTACCCTGAGATTCTGGGTCTCATGCTCTACCAACAGAGCTAATCGGGGCCTCCATTAAAATATGATAGCATAAAAATTGTTTTTGAATACTGAAACTGAAGAAGCTTCACGTCTTCCTTTCAAAATTCAGGATCTGACACACAACAAAGCAGTGAAGATTGTGAATAATCCTATCCTTTTATTGCTGTCTTGTGCTGATGGATGGTTAATCTGGTACTGATCTTGTATGGCTTTGAATTTGAGAGACTGCGTTGTGAGATGTAGTACAGTCAATGTACTTACACTGTGCTGACTGTTGTTATGTGTTGACTTTGTAATGCATACACTTTGGTGTGTTATTATTGATCGTCAATATTGTGTTACTTTGAATTATGTACACTGAGCTGTGTAAGTGGTTGGAATAATTATGAATTGTTAGAACTTGCAATTTTAATCACGCAAGGTTTCTGGGTAGAATTCTTGTTGTATAAGCTAATGAGGTGATGTGTGTAGTTCAGGGGACAATTTATGATTTCCAGAAAAACAAGGGTGGAGTACATGAGCTTATAGGTTCAGAATTTATGTCAGGGACTGACACAGCATCAGCAGATCACCAGCAGAAACAAATGAACTGATACAAATTCAAATACAAATGAATGCAGTATGTTTTTATTTTATGTAAGTGAACTATACTGTACTTCAGTCTTTCATGTTCAAATCAGAATGTTTTTTTTATACAGGACATTCGTTTAATTAGTCATGCAGCTGATAAGTGCAGATTGAAATTGTGGATGGATTTAAATAAAATATTTTCTGTGAATTAAGTAGGCAATGGATATAAATCATGGAAAAAGGGCTGATATCAGTGGGAGTAACTAATTCTCAATTTCTCTTATTTCTGTGTGTGTATATACAGTAGTTGCTTGCAATGGGTTTAGACATGGGTTGCTTGAATCCTGAAAGGTAGTGTAAAATTAGAAGAAAACAGTAATAAGCAAACTCTGTAATTTAGCATCCATCACAAAAAAGAATACAGTAGGTGCAAGAGGAGAGTTACTGTACACAAGTACTGTGCAAATGCAAGTGTAGATTGTCTGAAAGATATTTCTAATGATATTGGATTCATATCGGATCAGGACCTTATTAGTTTATTTAGGAATGGGAATGTGATTCCCATTCCTGTGTGATTGTACTGTCCAAAGCTTTTGGTTCTAAACTTCATTGTTATTACAATTTTAAATATGCGATAAAAGAGCAAAGACTTATGGGGCCATTATTATATTTTTCCATACCTATCACTTTATTACGGCAAAAAATAAGTTTTCAATAATATATTATTGTGCTGTTTGAAGAGTCCATAAAATTACATCATGGAATCAGTTTGAGAATTGAACACTGAAATCACATAGGAATAAAATGTTTCATATAACAGCCCAATCTTCAAAAACAGACCATCCACATTGTGTAAGCCTTTTATGTTATCCTGTTTTCATTACTCCTTACAATTAGGACTCTGAACTTATCAACAGAGAAAAGAGCGCAGATAATACCTGTGTGTTACAGTTCTTTGCCACAAAATACATTAAGATTTTTACTCCCTATAAAGTTGATTTTTGTTCTAAATCTTCAGGAGCAGATGGATTTAGTCATTAAGTTATGAAATAAGTTTTCAATAATTGTATTCATAGCTGGAATTTTCTCATAAGAACTTGATGTCTATTTATGTCACATTTAACCACTATACAGTAGTCATTCTAGAAAAAGGTATGCAGCTGGCAATTATATATCATTTATGTGTTTAGGTTTATTTATGCTACTAAACTCATACCATTAGATTAAAAGAAAAGCAAGCAACACAGGAAGAAACAAAATAATTTAAGATTAGTCTTTCAAGCTGTCGAATTTTAATGTGAGGATAAATACTGAGCAATTATGGCTTTGAACACTGTCTGTGATGTTCAAAATATCCTGAAGCAGGTGACTGGAAGATCTAGTTGTACAAACACTTGATTTGAAAGATGATTGAGGTATTTGTGTTTTAGACAGCTCACAAATCTGCAATATCTTTGATTTCAGCTATTTGTGCAGACAAGCTCATAAAACTAGCAGAATTATGACGCCAATCAAACTCGGTTGATCAAAAAGCAGTTCACTCTTTCATTAAAATATTTCGCCAGGTAAAACAGGTACAACACCTCCTTTCCAAATTATTTTAATATTGAATCTTCTTTTTTCACCAGAAACAATTCCAAATATGTTTTATTTTGAGGCCAGTGCAGGTATATTCAAGATTGGTGAGGGCCAGACTGCAAGAATCTAATAAAATTGTATTATATATTATTAAAAAAGCAAAAAGAATCAAGGCAGATGATTTCAATGCAACAACAGACGAAAGGAAGATTTAGAGATATTGACTCTTTATTTAGAGATACTGTATCTCTATAATGCAAGAAAGATGAGGAACATAAATAAATTACTAAAAAAAGGGATTGGTTCAGAAAACAATTTCCTCTATTAGAATTATGTCTGTTCTTTTCAAGGGAATGTACTCAAAGGCTAGATAACCCCTTTTAACAAGACCTCTGCACCTATTAGTGTGACAGAAACCGGATCCTAGCCCAGACAGGGCCTGTGGTACATAGTATTGTGCTGGAGAGTTATAGCAACAAACTTGGCAAAGACTTCAAAGAGCCATATTAATTATAGCCAGCAGTGGACCCAAATTAAATTACTGCTAAGATTTTAAGGTTGCTAACAATGATAGTTTATAACTCCGTAGGACGTCTCTAGATTCAGGGAGAATAAACGGACTTGTCTAATAAATCCAACTGCATTAAAGAGAGACCATATGAGTCCCATTCTGTGTTATATTCTGTTTTAGAATACATACAGGGCTACAACAACAAAAAGACATAACTGAATATCTTGGGTTGGTCTTTTTTGTGCGTAATCCTCAAGAACTCCCTTATACCATATATATCAAATGGCAACTACCCAAACTGTAACAATTCAGCTCACACCTGAAGAAGGTTCCACGGCCGAAACGTTGTTTTCCCTTTCTTTTCTTTTCAGCATAGAATAAACCTGTTACCTGTTCCTTTGCAGCCTACGCATGCTGATGCAGCTACCTACTTGAACTTAGTAATATAAAGGTAAATGTTCTGAGCTTTGAAACCTTTATATCACTTATACAGTACATGTAGAGCTTCCTATAATCTACCATACCCTACATAATGTAAAAAGAAGGTCTTGATGGGTTGGAAAATCTGGCAAGACTGTCAAACAGAGACAGACAGATGACTGATGTAAATAGTGGAGATATTGATAAAAAGAGAATAAAAAGCATGTGGAGCTAAGTAATTCACAGTGAAGATTTTACTGAGATGAAATGTTCCTCTTCATCCAAAAAGTATCTACTTTGATTAGAGGAAGCATTACGATCTTTTTTTTAAAGAAATTAGCTCAAAGCAAACGTCTGTAACACGTCATGTATGACTACACTGATGTATGACATACATGTCATGTATGACTACACTGAAACCCTGTAAAGTATATTGCATTTAACAAACCTTTATACAGTAAAATATGCCATTGTTTATCCTCTTTCCTCATGTTTTCCCTTTTCTATTATTATTACCAAAGAATTGCCAAATATTGATTTTGGTACATTACCAAACAATGCCTCTGTCAGTTTATATAATAGTTTATATTCCAGTTTTGAATTCACACCTTTCTTCACCCCTCTCCACTTTGCACTTCCTGAGTGGCCTCTCTGCCTCTCCCTCCCAGCTTTTGTTCTTCTGTGTTATTTAATCTTTGCTGTCTGCCTGTCTTTCTCACACCTGAAGAAGACTCCACAGCCAAAACGTTGTGTTTTCTCTTCTCTTTTTAGCATGGAATAAACCTATTACTTGTTCCTTTGCTGTTTATATAATATGTTGAATTACCCATCCATCCATTTTCTAACCACTTCATCCAACTCAGGGTCAATGGGGAGACAGAGCCTATTGCAGCAGGCTGGATACAACTTGGATGGGATGCCACTGAGTTATATGACTGCAAAATGCAACTATAGTTATATTTGTAATTTTAATCTTCAAGAATGTGACTTGTAAATACCTATAATACAGTCAAAGAGGAACAGCAATAATTTGATAATTTTGCCTGGATCAAATTCAATTCACAATATTTATACAAATTATTAGATTAATTATCATTTTGTTTAATTTATTGGAATACTAAATGTGTAAATTGGTATTAAATCTACTATTTATATTTATGGCCAATCAATTTGGAATGTATTTATTGTTACAGTTCATGTTTACAGTTTCCACTTCTTAAACATGTTTGAGGCTCCCTTTAGCTATCCAGTTTCATAAATAATGTTTAATCACTTATAACCTAAAAATTGCTTACACTTTTATAGCGCTTTTCGGGAGCCATAGTGCACCACACATCAACTATCAGTGGGGAGGAGAACAGAGTAATGAAGCCAGTTCATTGATGGGGATTATCAGGAGGCCATGATTGGAAAAGGTCAATGGGAAATTTGGAATGGTGCTTTATTATAGTATAGTGTTCCTTTCACTATACTGGGGAATTAGGACCCACACAGACAGCAGGGTGAGTGCCCTCTACTGGCCCTGCTAGCAGAACTTTCAGCAGCAACCTTTTTCCCAGGAAGTCTCCCATCCAGGTACTTATCAGGCTCACACCTGCTTAGCTGTTTAGTTGTTTAGAACAACTTGGTTAAGTAAGAACCTCAGCAGCAAAGAAAACAATCAGGTGTGTGGGTCCCAGGACCAGGGTTGGAAATCCCTGCTCTATAAGAGCGACAAATCCCTTATAGAATGGTGACCACAACTGACAGTCATGTTCTAAATGAGGTTTAAAACAGTGCACACTGTTACTTTAACATTACATTAATATATATTATTACTTAAGGGAAGCCTGGGCTGATCTACTCAGCCTGCTGCAACCATGACCCTCACCAGGAAAAGCAGTGTGAAAATGGATGGAAGAACATCTTTCAGATGGCCTTCTTTCTGCATTCCAGTGCTAAACAGATGTTTGCAGTCGATATGAACTCAGAAGTCTTTCTCACATAATGAGTCTATTAGTTCAGTAACACCTATGGTATATTTAAAAGTATGTATTTACATGTATGTTTTGCTACGTGCAAAACATATCCACAGTACTGCAATAATCATGCTGTGTCTCTTTTAAAGGCAGAATTTTTTCTGAAGTTTCTGCCATTCTGCAAAGTATTGTTTCATCTATAATTTGAAATTCATCTAGCACTAACATTTACATGTTACTCAAGAACACTTAACGTCTTATATCATTTCTTATAATAATTTCTTATTTTCACAAGTCTAAAGTGTATAGTATCATACAACAAGGTTTATTTCAGACATCTTGTTTTTAGATATGTAACAAAAGAAAATCTGAACTTGAAAAGTACAACATGATAGTGTGGAGCAAGTACTGAAAAATATACCCTATACATGGCAAGGCTCACAGGAAATATTTGTGCTACAGATTGTTTCTGGACAATGATCAAAAAACTATACATGTCATGGCCCAGAGCTAATATTAAAATGCAGCTGGCCTCTCTTTTCAATTGCTTGGAGACTTTGTTTTTAACCAGTTTAAAGAATTGAGACTCTTCTTTATCCTATCAACAACAATGAAAACAGCAAAAATGATGGGGTGTAATTCAATACAAAAATTAACTTTTGACCTTCATGACTCCCACATCACATTGATTTATAAAGTCCCACTCTGATAAAACTATAGTTTATTCTTACCCCACAAGAAAAAATAAAGAACCCCATTACAGCACACAAAGTGACAATATTGTTACTTCACCTTAGATCTGATTCCATACATTGCACCACAAAGAGACAACTTTAGACAATTGGAGAGAATGTTCTATACTCGACTGTACTGTATAAACATTTCTGAAAACTTTAAAGGAATTTAAAGATTTAAAGGAACAATGATGCTGTTTCACACGGAAACAAATACATTTATAAGGTCTGACTGTCTACATCCTGCTCTGGCACATACAGTATATGCTTTTTATTAAGTCCTGTTGACCCATGTGAAAATGTGCAAAGCATTCCCACACAGCAAAACTCACTATTAGTAAAACAAACACAGGACCGTAATTCATGTGAAACAATGAAACATGATCCACAATGGGTTTGCAGCTGTCATAGACACTGATTAACGGTAGATTAGCCTTCTTCAGGTGTGAGAGAGACAGGGCAGTAGGCAAAGGTAAAGTAGCGGGAGAACAAAGGTTGGGAGGGAGGAGGAGTGAGAGGCGGGAGCAGGGGACAGAAAGAGAGGCCAATCAAGAGGTGTGAAGTCAGAATGGGTGCAGAGAGGTGTGAAATGAAACTTCCAATGAATGGAGAAAATTTAAAAGAACAGTAGTCTGTCGTTAAGAGAAGGGAGAATGTGTGATCCTAGCTGCAGAATAATTTTAGTTTCGGTGGTCTTTCTGATGTATGAGTTCGGAAAACCGTCTTTGAGAACACAGACGGAGAGATTAGAGTGGTCGTGGCCGTCAGAGGTGAAATGAGAAACAATGGGCTTGGAGAGATCTTTAATCTTCACAGCCCTGACGTGTTCTCTGAAGCGGTCTCCGAGTCTCCTTCCTGTTTCTCCAATGTAGATGGCTGGGCATTTACTGCAAGAGATACAGTAAATAAGGTTGCTGGAGGTACAAGATGTTGTATGGGTGATTCGGAATTGTCCTGAGGGGCCTTGAATGAGTGTGGTGGTGGCTGTGTACTTGCAGGTGATACAGCGAGCTCTGTTGCAAGGGAAAGTGCCTGGTGTGGATGGTTGTTGAGGGTGGTCAAGGGAGCTGTGAACAAGGAGGTTACGCAGATTAGGTGGTCGGCGATATGAGATGATAGGGCGATCAGAAAAGAGGGCCCCAATGGAGGGATCATCCTGTAGGATGGAAAAGTTGTGGTTAATGGTCCTGGGGATAGGAAGTGTGTTAGGGTGGTAAGGAAGCACCAAAGGAATGCGGTTGTTACGGCGGGAGTTCCTGATCGGGTTGATGGTCCGGGGGGTGTTTTTGGCTCGGGCAAGGGCCCTGTCAATCACACTGCTGGGGTATCCTCTGTTGATGAAAAATGAATACATTTCGAGGGCTTGGTTCTCGAAGTTGATGTCGTCGCTGCATAATCGTCGTAACCTAAGGAACTGTGAAAAAGGAAGAGAGTTTTTAGTGTGGTTGGGGTGAAATGAGCTGTACAGGAGGTAGTTGTGTGAATCTGTGGGTTTGTAATAAACTGAAGTGGACAGTCGGGGGTAGTTGATAGAGAAGTTGATGTCTAGAAACGGAAGAGTAGTGGAAGATATGTTAACCGTCTATTTGAGGGACGGGTGGAAGTTGGTGAAATGGTGCAGGAAGAACTCAAGCTGATCGTTGGAGCATGTGGCGGCACCGACGCAGTCATCAATATATCGTTTGTAGAGGTCAGGGACATAGCCAGTGTAGGAAGCGAAGAAGCGTTCTTCTACCCAGCCAACAAAAATGTTGGCATAGCTGGGTCCCATTCTGGTGCCCCTGGCAACTCTACTGACCTGTTGGTAAAAAAGATTATTGAAAGAGAATGCATTCAATGTGAGGACCAATTCTGCAAGGCGTACCAGGGTGTGGGTGGGTGGATCAAGCACTGTGCGTTTGTCCAGCGTGTGCTTGAGGGCTGTAAGGCCGTCATTATGGGGAATGAAGGTGTATAGAGATGTGATGTCCATGGTAAAAATGTAGCATTCGGTACCCTGAAATTGGAAATCATTAAAAAGTTGGAGCGCGTGGTTGGTGTCTTTGATGTATGAGGGAAGATCTTCAACCAGCGGTCTCATGAGGCTGTCGAGAAAGGCTGAGATGTAAGTAGTTGGACAGTTACATGCTGATACGATGGGGCGTCCAGGGGTGTCCGGTTTGTGGATTATGGGGAGGAGGTAAAATTGATATACCTGTGGATGTTCCATGATGAGCCGGTTTGCCTCCTGGGGGAGCTCATTACTGCTGATAAGAAGAGAAATGGTGGATACCACTTCCTTTTGGTAGTCAGTGGTAGGGTCCTGTTGGAGAGGGAGGTAGGCAGAAGTGTCAGTTAGTTGTCTAGAGGCTTCAAAGATATATAGATCCTTATGCCACACCACAACAGCACCTCCTTTGTCCGCTGGTTTGATGACGATGTCATCCCTGTTGTGGAGAGACTGGAGCGCCTGATTTTCTCCTTGGGTGAGGTTAGACCTGTGTTTACTGGGTATAGAGAGTGCCTTGGGAGCTTGATTAGTGCATTGGTTGATGAAATAATCAACTGGTGGAAAACGGCCAGAGGAGGGAGTCCAACAGCTCTGTTTGGGATTAATGTTGTTAATGACATCAATAACCGGGTTGTAATCAGCTGCCTGTGAAGAGGAATTGTCGGCAAAATGTGCTCTGAGACGGATCCTGCGGTAAAAGCGGTTAAGGTCGACATTGGTCTGGGGGATGTCCAGCTTCCTGGGAACTGGTACAAAACTGAGCCCTTTGCTGAGGAGGGATCGTTCATCCTGTGAAAGGGAAAGGTCAGAAGGTATGGTGACAACAAGGTTAGGGTTGGTGAGGGTGTTCGGGGTGTTGATGGTTTTCTTCTGTAGAAGATGACTGAGTTTTTTGTCCTTCTCTGTAGTGAGAAACTGGTAGAGTTTAGAGTTGAGAGATCTAATGAGTTTAGTTATGAAGGGAAGATGATGTGGAGCTGTCAGCCATAGAAATTCCTTAGCCTCTTTGATGTTGTTGTCGGAAAGGATAATCTGTTTTTTGAGGGAGAAAATGGTACAGAGCATTAGTTTCCTAGAAAATTGTTTTAGAAGTCTCTGACTGTTACTCTGGGTGGTAGATATACCACCCACAAACGATACATTGATGACTGCGTCGGTGCTGCCACATGCTCCAACGATCAGCTTGAGTTCTTCCTGCACCATTTCACCAACTTCCACCCGTCCCTCAAATATACGGTTAACATATCTTCCACTACTCTTCTGTTTCTAGACATCAACTTCTCTATCAACTACCCCCGACTGTCCACTTCAGTTTATTACAAACCCACGGATTCACACAGCTACCTCCTGTACAGCTCATTTCACCCCAACCACACTAAAAACTCTCTTCCTTTTTCACAGTTCCTTAGGTTACGACGATTATGCAGCGACGACATCGACTTCGAGAACCAAGCCCTCGAAATGTACTCATTTTTCATCAACAGAGGATACCCAGCAGTGTGATTGACAGGGCCCTTGCCCGAGCCAAAAACACCCCCCGGACCATCAACCCGATCAGGAACTCCCGCCGTAACAACCGCATTCCTTTGGTGCTTCCTTACCACCCTAACACACTTCCTATCCCCAGGACCATTAACCACAACGTTTCCATCCTACAGGATGATCCCTCCATTGGGGCCCTCTTTTCTGATCGCCCTATCATCTCATATCGCCGACCACCTAATCTGCGTAACCTCCTTGTTCACAGCTCCCTTGACCGCCCTCAACAACCATCCACACCAGGCACTTTCCCTTGCAACAGAGCTCGCTGTATCACCTGCAAGTACACAGCCACCACCACACTCATTCAAGGCCCCTCAGGACAATTCTGGATCACCCATACAGCATCTTGTACCTCCAGCAACCTTATTTACTGTATCTCTTGCAGTAAATGCCCAGCCATCTACATTGGAGAAACAGGAAGGAGACTCGGAGACTGCTTCAGAGAACACGTCAGGGCTATGAAGATTAAAGATCTCTCCAAGCCCATTGTTTCTCATTTCACCTCTGACGGCCACGACCACTCTAATCTCTCCGTCTGTGTTCTCAAAGACGGTTTTCCGAACTCATACATCAGAAAGACCACCAAAACTAAAATTATTCTGCAGCTAGGATCACACATTCTCCCTTCCCTTAACGACAGACTACTGTTCTTTTAAATTTTCTCCATTCATTGGAAGTTTCATTTCACACCTCTCTGCACCCATTCTGACTTCACACCTCTTGATTGGCCTCTCTTTCTGTCCCCTGCTCCCGCCTCTCACTCCTCCTCCCTCCCAACCTTTGTTCTCCCGCTACTTTACCTTTGCCTACTGCCCTGTCTCTCTCACCCCTGAAGAAGGCTCCATGGCCGAAACGTTGTGTTCTCTTTTTTCTTTTTTTCAGCATGGAATAAACCTATTACTTATTTCTCTTATTATATCTCATGTTATCTCACCTGAACAAATTCATATATTTCATATAATTCACTGGCCAAAGCACCTTTATTTTGCTTCTGTCACATTTTAAGATATACATAGCATCTGTTAGTGCTAACAGAGAAGGACGAGTATGGTTAAAGGGTACAGTATGTCGGAAACCAAACATAATGTATCTTTGTAGTCCTTTTGTACTGCTGGGCATCACTGAAAAGCAATCCTAAAAAACTCCATGGCAAATAAATCTTTGCCATTTGAAAAATATATGTCAGGCTTATAGAATATTATAATATAGCATTTCAACAGTCTTTAAAATAGCATAATGCTATTTTCAATTGAAATAATGAAAATATTGTAGCAGACATCCTGGGGATGGAATAGCTTTCTAGAAATAAAGGGGAATGCAATTGTTGGTAGAACCAGATGCTTCCTTGACAGCACCAGGGCTATCATTCACAGCTCTAGTGAAAGGAATAGTATTATTCTGTCAGTGAATAATATTTATTTAAATTCCAAAATGTATCTGATGTCATTTATATGATCCCCTTGTTTGGTTCTTATTACTGTAACAATGACCCTACATGTCATAGAAGTTAGATTAGATCACAGAGGACAGTCACCACCCCGGGTGGGAGCTCTTCACCCCACTGCCCTCAGGCAAGAGATATAAGACCATACAAACACTTATCACTAGATTCTTCAATAGCTTCTATCCACAAGCAGTGAGATTGGTGAACACATTTAGCCACCCCCCTCGGACCACACCTACACCATCACCATCTACCTCATTATGATTTCTTATTTATTGCACATCTCCAGTCATTGTTTACATGTCTGTATTGTATACATTCAAACTGTCTACATGTTTATTTGTACATTGTCTACTGTTTGTTTGTATATTGTCTTGATGCACTGTTTGCACTTTGTGTTTTTACACTTGTTTTACAATCGAGAGACTTTCTGTAAGTAAGAATTCCATTGTATAAATTAATAATAAAAACCTTCATTTAAAAACTGCATTTTGTGTTTACTTGTGTTATCTTTGTCTAATATTTCAATTTGTTTGATGATCTGAAACATTTCAGTGTGACAAACATGCAAAAAAATAAGAAATCAGGAAGGGGGCAAACACTTTTTCACACCACTGTATATTCCTTCTTCCATGTTATTTTGCTGTTGTAGACATTTATTTATTTATTTTTGCTTCAATTGCAATATTTCTTTAGATTTTTTCTTGGGCTTTCTAATATCATTTTTCACTTGTGCTTGCAATTCATTGTACTCTTTTTCTTTATTTGATTCATGTTGGTTTTTAATAATTGTTTAAACTTTAAAGCATTCACTTTTCCCTTATATATTTTTTTAATTGTTGAACCATTTGTCAACCTTTGTTTTTAGCTTTTAATTTACGTACTATTGGGATACATTTTTACGAGACAATTTTACACGGATTACATTTCTATCCTTTCGTGTTATCTTACTTAAATTGTGTCTCTTTCCTTCAAAGTCACTTGGAGGAAAGGCATTCAGGTTGTGTCTGGGTTTCAGCCAGGAAAAGTTAACCAGTGAGGGCCCCACTGCTTAGAGAAGGTGCAGAAAATAGACTACTAAAGTGCATCACAGGCCTTGGGAAAGAAGTGTGCTGAAGGGAAAGAGGTGTTCTGCTGAGGAACAGGGTTGGGTTTCTGGTCCAAGATTGAAGTCTCTCAGATGAATGTGTCACAGTATGCCAACAGTTGAAGAAGAAATAGGCTATGATTAAGTTTGCATTTAGTGGCCAGGTTTTTGCAATGTGTGCACGTCTGTCCTTTTCCTGTGTTTATTCCTTTCCCAAAGTCTTCAACTTCAAAGTCGTATAATGCAGACAGTAGAAAGGGAAACAATGAGCAAGAATTGAAGAGCACACTGGTTTTCCAGACATCACATGAGTACCACACCTTACATGGAGGGGTTGCTGAGCCAGTTTGAACCAGATTGTGGACAGAGCAGGGCAGCAGGAAAGGAAACAAAGAAGTGATAGGGCCCCATGACACCTGGAGATCTGCATTTTTACAGTTCTCAAACGACCCAGGCTTCCTCTTGATTATCCTCTTGGACACACCTGCCCCAGACAGAGACAATGGAAAACCCCCTCTGGGGGGGATTGTAGCCTGAACAGATGGGTGTTCTATCTTCCTTCCATGAGCCCTTCGACACAAGATGGACAAGCGATGGAAGTCGCTTTCTGCCAGACTGAAGGAGTGAGGAACAATTGGAATGGAAACCACAGAATAAAATAGACATTGTCACTAGATGTAGGGTACAGTGCTAGGATTTTGATTTCCTGAGGGCAAAGAATCAGGCTGGGAGAGCAGACACTGAACAGAGTGCAACAGAGTGCAGCCTGCAGGAGTATTTCCAATACATCCTGGTCATTGCAGATGCTGGGGAAATTGGACTGGGTGGCATCCTTCTTTTTTCTGGCTGTTCTTCTCTCTACCGACAGAAACTATTGCATTTTCTTTTGTAAGGATGTAATTATGCTGCCTAGGGCAATAAGGACATTCTACTGCCCTTTTCTCATTACCTAAATGCACTGTTGACCCTCTGGAATCAAGTGTGCCCCTTGGAGTTACAGTACTTTTTGTGTTGTGGATGCTGAGCGTTTGTGTAGCTGAATGTTGAGATATTTAGAAAATAAAATGGGTACTTAAATAGTCTGATAGCCACCGGTGATTCTGGGAGATAAACAAACCTTTAGCAGGAAAAAGGTTATAATTGCTAGGTGGTGTAGTGTTGCACAAAGCAAGAATAAGTCTTGTATTTAGGGGTCACCTATCCATGACAAGTGATGAAAATAGAGTGAAAGCAAAGTAAATGGCAGAACAGCTACTGCTTTGTCCGGGATAAAGTGCTGCCAGGATGTACTTTAATAGGGAAGCATCCCTGACCAAACAGAATCCATTGAGAGAAGAGTAATAGTGATAGGTAGAGAAAATTACTATTTGTCTGTAGCAGGTGCATTGACATTGTATGTCTAATCCACAGGTAAAGTCACAGGAAAGTAGCATATGTAGCCAGCACACAAGCAAGTGATAAAAGCTGTTTTTCTGAGATGCATGCTTTGCAGTAGGTTTGTCTTATGGGATTCTATCCCATTCCTACCACGTGGCTCTGGACAAGTATGTTCCTGTTCACTGGTCTCTTAGCCCTAAATGCCATATTGTCCCAGTTTATCCTACAAGTGTTCAATGTGGCTCCGCTCTGCAAACTAGGACATTCTCAGCATACCTATCACATTCTCATCACTGAAGAAAGCTACTGTTATAACTGTATCCTGGGGATACTTGTTGCCTCGCTGAAATTTTGTCATGTTTGGATGAGCTTGGTAGAAGGGCAGCAAGTGAGCGTGTAGGATTTGGTCAATGCAGCAAAATGCAATTGCAATGAGTTTGCTCTTAATTACTTGTAAGGCCTGGCCTTTCTGTTGCAGTAGAGATTACAGTGCAAACAAATTCATGAAGATGGAGCATGTTGATTTTGTGATCTAGGCAGTGTGTTGTGATTTGTTTTTTTCAAGATTGTGGCCTATTATTGAAGGACTGTGTTTGGCCTGGTTAGAAATAGCTCATTGTTAACATCTCAGCTGAAAAATAACTAAGTAAATAACTAAAATAAAATAAGTGTCCAACCTCCTATACATTTATCCACAATTGCACATGTGATTTATGACATTTTCATCTGAGAGCCAAGCAACTCTTTCTGCACAGGTGAAACTGTGTTTTTTCAAGAGATATGTGAAAGAATAACCAGGTAATCTGATTGTTAGAGGGACAGTGGAAATGTGTGTGAGTGAGTATAAACTACTCTTACAAACTGGGTATAAGAAGAGGTATATAAACAGTGTAAAAGTTCGGAGATGGGTAAAATCAGATCAGGTTAGGTCAGAGAACCTGGAGAATATCATTAAAGACTTGTAACCAATTATCTTTATATGTCAGCTATTCAAAAAACTGGGTTAGTTCAGGCAAAACCACTGGGGTCACCTCAGAAGAGCCTGTCTTTTTAGGGTCACCTGTTAGACTTATACCGAGTAGTGAGTTACACTGCTACTCAAAGATGAGTTAAGGTTCTCTCCCTAGCAATCTCAAGAAGGTGCAAAGTTTATAAAAACAGCCAGTTATAAATACCAGAGGCGATATAAAAGGTTTCTCAGTAGGGGAATAGGAAGAATATAAGGTTGCAAACTCCAGTGGACTTGAGGTGATCTTGCAGTAATCAGATAGGGTCTGAAATAATGTGGTTGAGATGAGTGAGATTATAATGCCTCAGTTACAGAGGTAGACAGACTGGGTTAGAAGATATCCATGAAGGAGGGTAGCTGGGTGGCTCTGGAGGAAGTTAGAACTGGTAGGGGGAAGAGCAAATGTTAGCTCTATCCAAGGTTAGCTACAACAGTTAAGAACTATGGTCTAGCCAATAAGAAAGAGCAGTAGCTCTCTTGGGGAACAGACCTAGAACATAGGACTGGCACTTTACACTAATACCTTAGAAGGGGTAGTAATTACACCAAAACAGTAACAAACTACAGATAGAGTTTGAGACCGGGCTAGTATCATAAGAATCCTAAAGAGTATAACATGAGAAAGTGGAAAATAATCTCAGAGGAGATTAGTTTATCCAAAACTTACACAAGGTTCTGAAATTGGTTAAACATAAAGCTAATGGGAAGCTGGATATCTGGCCCTGGAGTACACATGCTCTGCAAAAGCATTTGAGATATTAGGTTACGATCTCACCAGAGTTAAATGATGACAGGACAGTGGAAGAAAGTACCTACAGTAGTTGCAGGTCACAGAACTCGCAACAGTTCAAAATAGTGGTAACAGAAAAACCACAAATCACTAGTATGAAAAATTATATTGAGACAGTGGTAAGTGGCAGCTCTGTTACAACAAATAGTGTGATAAATTATTTTGATGTCCAGTACACATATTGATTGCCCTTAAAATGTTCAACTTAATTTCCAAATTGTGATCTGACCCCAGATTTTAACTGTATTCACATGCAAAATTCTGAGCATCACAGCTCAAATACGCAGTCACACATGTTCTGCCGAAAGAATCAGTCCCCTGGCAATGAGACTACAGTATGTGTGCTCTTGACAAATCTGAGGAGTGACATTATTAAATCAATTTTGATTGCATTGAGGACTACGAAAGAAAGAGTGAATGTGCTCATGGAATGATACTTGCAGAAAAGACCAATAATAACTGACAGGAAGTGCCTGAGACAGGTCAACAGTATGTAATAAACCAATAACAGGATCATCAGATTTGGAGGGACCGTGGGGTCTCTCATTGATCATTGAAAATGAGTAAAGCTTTATACAGTTTTCATACACTCTTGCACTAATCCTGTCTTGAACATCTGCCTCATGGACATCTGCCAAATGTGTTATTTTATTGTGAGAGATCTTTTATTGGTGTAGAATTTGTTCAAGGGTTTGCTTATGTCTGTTAATTGTATTTTCACTTAACAGTGATATCTTTACATTTAGAGCTTAAAATGTTCTACACCTTTTGGTGTAAATTATTCTGGTAGCTGCAAAGATGTACACATTGATGGATTAGCCAAGTGTCCTGCCCTGTACCTACTTTTGTCCAAGATTAATCAATGACAATGTAGTATGAGATTTCACCATTAAAACAGTACTTCCTCTTTTTAAAAGGAATTTGATAACGTGACCTATGGTACTCCACACAGAAAAAAAATGTCCACAAATGGTTTCTTAATTCAAAGGAGATAGACATAGAATCCGAGCGAAATTATTAATTATTAAAAAATGCTAATTCTTTTGCTGATGGCAAAAATAAGTTAATGCTTTTATCTCCTCAATATTAGACTATCCCAATGTGTTGCTAGCTGGATCATCTAAGAAATTACTCCAGAAACTACAATATGTCCAGGGCTGTGCTGCTTAAGTGTTGACCAAATCTAAAAAAATTGAACATTTTTTGTGCTGAAAAAACCTGAACTGGCCACCAGTGTAAAAAAAAATGAAAAAAAATAACCAGTGTTACTCACTAATTAGAAGAATGAGAATAAGTATCTTATTATTTTTGCAAGGAAAAAAATTGAATGTTTCAAATGATTATATTTGCTTGGGCTTTCTCCAGTTTACAAGTGCATTCCATTCACAACAACTAGTTTCAGTGCCAAGCTTTTTCATTCTTGAAACTTAGAAAAATGTCTTTTTGATGTATTGCACCCTACAGCTGTTCTCTAATTCTTACTTCAGTCCCTCAGTGGAAGCCACTGACCAGGTGGTTTCAATTTAACATTTGATACTTTTCACATCCATAAGAATGGGTTTCAGTTAAACAAATTGCCCCATGTGGAATGAGGACAGTACGGGTTCTGAGTTCCTATTTTGTGGAATCTATTCATACAGTTGGGGACTGTATAATCATCAATGCCTTGTGTAGCCCAAATTATTACCTTCTCACTACTGGTTAATTCCAAAACCTTGTTTTGCTGTTTATAGATTGAGCTTCTTTTGTTTGGCAACACCAGCACCACATTCACTGCTGTTCATGTTAAACTCCATTATGAGACAATTTCTGTACATTTCTGATTTCAATTTCTGTACATTCTGTAAAGTGTCATATGAGGTTGATACAGTAGGTCTTTGTTTTAGCCTGGCTTCAGAATCATCTGATGTGCATGCAATTATGTTGGTAATGATTTTCGTTTTTTGTTTAATTAGTTGTAGAAATTAAGGTCCACATCAAACTGCACCCAAATGAGTAACAGAAGCCAAATGTTTTCCCAATAATTGATAAATGTATACCACTTTCCTGATTATAGCTTTTCATCACATTTTGTTTCTGGTTTAAATGTTATACATTTTTGTGTTTTTGTCAGCTTCATCTACTTCATCTCATTTAACCTGTCCTCATGGCAGATTATTATGATGAAAGAGCCTGGAGTATTTTTCAGTTTGCATTTTTGTTCTGTTTAACATAATTTAATTTGCTTATTTTTATTTTTCATGTCATTTAAAAAAAACAGTTTTCTGTTCCATCGATTGCAAATCCTATATGCCTTTATAGATCATGTCATTTGGAGTGTTTACTATATCATACTTTTTTTGATACCTTACATCAGTTCTGATACTCCTTGTGCCACATAGTTTGAATAATCTTCCTCTAAAGACCTATTATTACTAATTGGAGAAATTCTTTCCAGGCTCTGTTATTAGTCACATTAGTCTTACCATCTTGTGAAGAGTGTGCTTTGTTCTATATAAAGCCTATGCAATATGAATTTTAATAATACTAGCATAGATGCTAAATGGCACTAGAAAAAAGGCACTCGTCAAACAACTTACAAACAGCTGTTTTCAGTAACAGGTACAAGATTAAAATAGGATGCGACACAGATTCATCTTTCTTTCCAAAAGATATCCTATTGTGAAACATGAAAGACATGTTTAGATTTTGGACTTAAGTGACTTAAAATGATGGTGTAGTTGTATCCTTGTATAGAATGTTATAGAATGGCCTTCTATACCATTAACATTCATACACTTTGTGAAGGTTTCAAATCCAGTGACCACATCACTTTTTATTATCATGTACCTTGTTTATAAAAATGCATAAATGTAGAGATAAGAAAATTGCTAGCAGCAGCTCCTGAGGAGTATATATGCTTAGTGCCTTCATTATGGGGAGGGTGGGAGGTCCTAGGATCACCTTACACAGATGTGTAATAGAGTTTGAACATCCTTTCCATCACCTTTTGTATAACACCAACAACAAATAATCATTAAGCTGTGGAAGTAAAAATGAAAATGAAAAACACTCATGTATGGAAGGAATTTGCTTTGGCACATTATTTTTCAACTTTAGGATAAGATATATAAACTGTAGGTGCTGAAAAGTGTTTTGTGTGTGTAATAAACATTCATTATTTTAACACTCTTAAGATTATAACACTAGAATAAATTAAAGCATTTTGCATTGAAAAGATTAGAGCTATAAAATACTGTACATGTACTCCCAAAAACAATATTCGTTGAGGTTCTTCATTTTAAGTTATTAACTTTTATTAAGGAAAACTTCAACGTAGGCACAGACACATCAATATGCTTTTAGATTTATAGAATTATATGTTTTGCAGAAGTGTACGTTTTAATAGCACAAGATAGTCAATGACAAAATGGGCTTAGTGCTTCATTTTAAAAGATTTACATGGACATAAACAAATAGAAAGCTATAATAACAAATAGAAAAACATATTTTTGCATCTCTTTAAAATCCAGTAAAGAATGCAAATTATTCAAGTTTTAGGATAGCAGGTCAAATGAGGTAGATTAATAGAAACTTGTGAGAAATATTTCTGGATGATGCAAATCCGCTTTTCGATACTTACAGCTCCGCTAAAAAGTGAAGATAATGGAATGCATTCGGCTGCAGCATGCTGATGTTGTTCATACTGAGATCCCTATGAACAAAAAAATGAGACAAAGAGATTTATGCTGCAAAACAAACTGGAAACTGAAGTATGTAATCATAACATATTTACTTTAGAGTAACATACAATCACAATTAACTACACAATGAAATTGCTATTGTATGTAGTTGACATTTTTTTACTAAACTGAAAGGTTACAAAGTGGAGGAGACAATAATTGTCATTAGGCTGTTAACACCTCATCAGTCCCAGAACTTTATCAAGGTACTGTATGTTTTGAAAGATCCAAAGCTATAAAGTGAGTGGGTGGTGTTATGATTTTGTAGTCGTCAATTAATTGCCTTTAAGGCTCTTAAAATCAAGGTGGGTGCATTTATAAAAACAGGGAGTAATGAGACAAAAGGGGAGAGTAAACAAGTTTTGGAAGCAGGAAGTGATTGATTGTTTTGGAAAGTAAGAGCATGAAAGTGAATTGGTGTTTGCCAGCAAAGGAGGCTGGATGCAGACAAATCTAACCTACCTTCGGACACCTGTCTGGAGGTACTTTGTACAACGACAACATTTTTTGAGAGCTAATAAGACACCTCTGTTTTCTTATTAGAACATCCATTTGGTTTTAAGTGGACATGTTAAAAAACTCACCACTGGGACACTAAGTGCATTAACTTCTCCTTTGAGTTTTTTTTTGTCTTTTTTTACATTGTATACAGTATACTGTATATAATGGGTTAATGGGACTTTTCCCTTTGACATATATCTTGTTTTATTACTGAATCTCTAATATTAAGCTCTCAAATAGACAGTGCTGACTGAGACTGGGAATGAGTCCTCTCTGACTGACATCATATCGCTCAAGCTCAGTAATTTTTAAACCAAGTATATTATTAAACAGAAATAATATTATACATGTGCCAAATGAGTTATTGTTGCCACACTTATACTCTTGCATTTTTATTCCTTCAGTTCTATGTATCATACCTTTATATCATGGCTTTAGATTAACCAAAATGCATTTGAATTGCGGAAAACATATGTCTCATACCCACAAAATAGCTGTAAAAGCAGGGAAATGAGCCAAAGAGAAAATCTTACAGACCAGATATCTTTTTAACACAGAAGATGAACATACTGTCAGAGAAGATATTAATCTTTCAAAAAAAGAAAAATCAAAATTTCTGAATTTTTATTCTAATTTTATACAAAAGATTACAGTGTGTGGTATTCATATTTAGTATCCTGACCTTGCTGTAAAATCCTTCATTTTCAGTTGGAATTACTACACTGTACACTGTCCTTCATAGTTAAAATAATTGCAGTATAATTAAATAAATATATAGCCTATACCACAGAAACTGTTTTTTTTTTGTATTTTTCTTTATTGTACAATTTTATTAGACAATTTAGACAGGAAGCAGTGGAGAGGAGAGAGGTAGAATAAGATGAAGGATCCAGGACATTATTACCCTGCTTTGATGAAAAGCAGTAAAGCTTAAATTTCATGCCCTGGATTATTGATAGTGCCAATCTTATCCAGGTTTTGATTAGAGGCATCAGCAAATACAAGTACATACACTATGATTCGTGTAATATCACTGCTTCCAGATGAGAAATTCATAAAGCAGGTCTCTGTGGTTACTGTCCAAGACATTTAAATGAAACATAAGGTTTCTGATATCAAAGCCACTCCACACCTGCAATTTTACCATCCATCAGGGAACTAAATTCCATTGAATCTTTTTACTGCTTCTGTAATTTCCTCTATGTTTTGAGGAATTCCAGATGTTTTTCTACCTGCCCTATAATTTGTTGTAATTTGTTTACTTGTTATGTTTGCCCCTGACTTTGTCATTCAATTTCATATTTTAAATGTATGACCATAGCATATAAAGCTGGCCTGACCATAGCTTTTAATAACTGTAACTAAGACTGCAATGAGTTCTTTAAAAACATATCAGTTTCTACAATTGGAACAGCCCTGAGGTTTTCATAGGAATAGTACTGGGGTTTATTTTTGACAGTTTAAAGGTTAGTTTAGATTCTGCACACTTCTGTAAAATAGTTTTAAAGATGCTAAATTAAACCAAAGGCTGAATTTTTACTGATCTTTTCTATTTTTGGCCATATTATTTTAGTACTTTCAATTAAATTAAGTCTGGTTTCTTCTTATATACCTCATTATCAATAATGTATCCCAGTGTTACAATAAGACAACATAAATTTGCCCTTAATAACACATTTAATTAGAATTTGGATTTTAATACAATATTCACCCTCATACTCCATAGGTTTTCACAACTGGCAATAAGTTGATCAGCCTGGGTTCACGAATTCCATGTTTTTCTCCTTATCTTGTTTCTCTACCTCTGATCACCTAGAGGACGAAATATATTTGCTTTAATAGTGTTCTTTTATTTGCCCTTAAAACTCAAACCGTCTCTTTTTCTCGTTCTGCCCCTTGATACACTGACAATCTGCGATCAGTGAAGGCAGTCTCCCGGAAACTTGAACGTAGATGTTGTCTTTCTGGCATAAACATCTATTATCAGGCTTGGAAAGATTACTTGTCTGAATAAAATGATATGATAGAGTCTGCTAGATCCAGCTACTTCTCTCACATCAATGAAAATAACCATAACAAGTTGTCATGCCCTGTACAGCTAGAGGACGCTCCTACTCTGTCCTTTTCCTAGTTTCCCTGTGCTTTGCTTGTCCTTCCGGTGTGTCTTTGTAGAGGCTATATATTTCCGGGTCACCCTTTCCTCCTCGCTCAGCATTGAGGGTTCAGATGTCTTGAGACCCGCCTAGCACCAGATCGTCTCCTCTGCGGCCTGAGGATATAAGTTTCTTCCCGACATCTTCTGACCTCCTGAGCCCAGGCTAACCCCCATTTTGCCGCTACACATTTGGTCTTTTTTGCTCTCTGCCATTCCATGGTTGCCCTTTCCGACATCCGTGACACAAACCTAGACACCTTTTCTCCACAATCAAGAGATTGCTAAAGCCAAACCGCCCTAACGTATTACCTGCCTCATTGCAACTTTAAACCACATTATTAAATTTCTTTAGCTCCAAAATCAACAACATCCAGCATATTCTCTCTACAATGCATGTGATTTCCACACCTGCTCCCTGCTTGCCCAGCTTTACTGGTTCTCTTCTCTCCAATTTCTATCTTTTTGACTCTGCATCCATCTGTAAACTGGCTTTGCATGTGAAATCCACCAACTACCTTTTAGATCCCATTCCCATCACTTTATTTCATCCTGTTTCACTTATCTCTGCCCCATTGTCCTCAATATAAAAAATGAATCCTTGATCACTTGAGAGCAAGTGTGTTACAGTGCAACAGAGTTGTTTTTATTCTTGTTACAGAACCTGACTGTTTTACAAAGCACAAGTCTTCAGCCGACAGCACAGCAAGAGCTTCACATGTAACTGTTAGGGATTCGGTAAGAGAAACCGAAACCAATTAATGAACCCACTTTCAGGAGCTGATAAAGCCTAGCCGTGATCCAAAGAAAACAGTAGTTGAAGAAACAAGCCGAGAGTCCAGGGGAAGCCAGAGATCCACACAGGGAGTGAGTTACCGAAGCCAGACCATAATCCGAAACCGAAGACGAAAGAGCAATCCGAGAGTCCAGGGAAGCCAATAAAACAAAACAGGGAGTGAGTACCGAAGCCAAGTCGTGATCCAAAAAACCGTAGTCAAAGGAAAAAAGCGTAGTCCGAAAACCAAGAAAGTCGCAAAGAGGAAGAAGGTGTAGCGCAACTAGGAAGCTCGAAAGGAAAACCAATACTGAGCGAGGAGGTAGGAAAAGACTAGTGCTTAAGTACAAGATGAGACAGGGGTGTGGTGGTGAATATGTACACTGATAGGTAGACTAATGAAGTAAGACTACGCCTTCTTCTGCCTCTTCTGTTGTCGGGAGGCAGGGATCATAACAGTAACTTTGGATTTAGGATCATTTGTCTCAGAGTATTTAATCTCACTCACTTTCATAATTCCACTTTCTCAGCGACAGGATCTCTCTCTGAGCAGTGGTGCACAGTATCACTAGCCTCAGGCTATCTCACGCACCTGTTAAAATGGAGGCTTAAAGTGGGAGAAATCTAGCTGTCCCTTGTATTATTAATGTATAACAGTTGAATCCTTGAGCACAGGTGTTGTAACAATGGTCCTGAAAACTGCTGCTATTACCCTCGTACTAAAAAAGCCAACCATGGCTCTGGACAACCTAAACAAGTTTTGCCCAATCTCCAACTTACCGTTTCTTGCAAAAAATCTAGAACCTGCTGTTACAATTCATTTAAATAACCACCTCTTTGTAAATAACCTT
This sequence comes from Atractosteus spatula, assembly GCF_055471065.1. Taxonomy (NCBI): domain Eukaryota; kingdom Metazoa; phylum Chordata; class Actinopteri; order Semionotiformes; family Lepisosteidae; genus Atractosteus; species Atractosteus spatula. The sequence goes on from NC_142712.1 coordinate 27,695,410, forward strand.
TTCGAAACCCTTCAATCCACCTTCTGACAACTTCACAGCATAGAAACTGCCCAGATCAAAGTCTACTAACAATCTTCTAATTGCTTCTGATTCTGTTTCTCTTTCTATCCTCATTCTTCTTGATCCCAGTGCTGCGTTCAACACTGTTAACTATGATATCTTGCTTTCTCGTCTAGAGACTGTGTTTGGAATTTCTGACTCTGCTCTTAAATGGTTCAAATCACATCTCACTGATCACTGTCACTTTGTCTCTGTTGGCAGATTTAGGTCTGAAGTTGGACTTGTTAAGTCTGGTGTTCCTCAGGGCTCGATACTGGGCCCCCTACTTTTCACTATTTACATGTTTCCACTGTCACGATCGCTACTCCTCCTCTCAAGGGTGCTCCAGCCCTTCCTTGTTCTACCTCATTCCCCACACCTGTTCCTTATTCCAGCCCCTCTTTAGTTCCACCTTAAAAGCCTGATGCAGACATCACCCGAGGCTCTTCATTGAATACCGTTTCGTGAAAGCCCGGGTTCTGCTGGTCCTTCCTGATCCCCCCCGCCGGTTCCGACCCGGTTCCCGTGTTTTAACCCCCGGATGGATCGCCTGGCTATAGACTCTCGCTTCTGTCTTGGATTACCCGTTTGGACTTTTACATGGATTGTTCGCCCCGGAATCACTACCCCTGGACACCTGCACCCTTTGGACATGCCCCCTGTCTCCATACCCTTTCCTGCATGACTTTTTCCCTAGTGTTTCCTCACTAATCCGGATCGTCTCGTCTGCATAGGGCCCGGAAAGAACTGTTCGTGACATCTGCATGGTCAGCTTTTAAGATCACATGGCCTCAATTATCATTTCTATGCTGACCATACACAAATCTACATCCTTATCAAACCTGACACTGATGTGGCTGTCTCTATTCTTTCTAATTGCATCACCGACATAAAAACATGGATGACTCAACATTTCTTGTATCTGAACTGTGACAAGACTCATGTCATGCTTATTGGCACCCCCTATCAACTTTGTAAAGCCAATGCTGTAAATCTATCTGTGCATGGGACTGTACTTGAACTTCAGTCTAAATTGAAAAACCTGGGGGTGATATTTGATTCAGCCTTGGCATTCGACCCACATGTGCAGCACATTGTCAAACCGTCTTTCTTTCACTTCAGAAATATCACAGGGCTATGTCTTATGATATCACTAACTGTGTCTGAAAAGCTGATCAACACATTTGTCTTCTCCCGAATTGACTACTGTAACATCTACTTGCTGGGGTTTCTAAAACCACATTGAACAAACTCCAGTATGTCCAAAATTCGGTAGCCAGAATCCTGACCAGGTCTAGTGCAAGTGATCACATTACCCCTATCCTGGAGTCCTTGCACTGGCTTCCTGTCACGTTTTGCGTTGACTTCAAAATCCTCATTCTCACCTATAAGGCTGTGCATGGCTCACCTGTCTGAGCTACTGTTGCCCTACTCCCCACCTCACAACTCACAACTACATGGAATTGCATCTGACACTTCTTTACCTAAAGGGTGGTGGAAGTATGGAACAATCTATCCACCCATGTTGTCAAAGTTAACACCCTGGCTTCTTTCAAGAATTGATTGGATGAGACCCCTTGATACCAAATTGGGCAGCGTCTCTCTTGTACAGTAACTGTACTTGCTCTTCTGTTCTAATGGTGATTGGCAAATGTTATGTTGTTTTGTTCTGTTTATGGAATCTGTAAAAAATAATAAAAAATACAAACCCAAAAAGAAAGTTATGATTCTTAAACACATCGTATAGTTATACAAATTATGTATGTACAAGAGACAAAAAGTTTGAAAATAAAACATGCTTTACCTTCCTGTGATTTTAAAACAAAGCATGTCCACTTTATTTGCTTTATATGAGCTAAGCAGGTGTGAACCTGGACAGTACCTGAATAGGAGACCTCCTGGGCAAAACTGAGGTTGCTGCTGGAAGAGGTGTTAGTGGCCAGTAGCAGGCACTCCCCTTGCAGTCTGTGTGGGTCTTAATGCCACAGTATAGTCACAGGGACACTATACTGTAAAAAGGCAGCATCCTTTGGATAAGATGTTAAACCAAGGTCCTGACTCTCTGTGGTCATTAAGAATCCCAGGGCATTTTTTGAAAATAAGTTTCCCATTGGCTTTTACCAATCATGGCCTCCTCATAATCCCCATCTATGAATTGGCTTCATTGTTCTGTTGTCCTCCCCACTGATAGCTGATGTGCGGTGAGTGTACTGGTGCACTAAGGCTGCCGTTGCACCCAGGTGGATGCTGCGCATTGGTGGTAGAGGAGGGAAGTCCCTATAACCTGTAAATAATAGTGAGTGGAGTGCCCAGAAAAGTGCAATAAAAGTGTAATATAATATTATTATTATTAAAAGCTGTGGACTATGCAATACAACTTGAAACATTTTTCATAAAGTGGTAAAGACATCTCTGTACATGGATGGTGTCACTATTCTGCTCTCTGATAATGCTTCACTTAGCAGAGATTTGCTGTTCTCTTTGGCTTCCTCTGCAAAAATTAATAAATCCAAGAGTGAGATTTTTTATCTGAAATGGAGGAAGTCAAAAGAAGAACATGACCTTAGACTGCAAGAGAAGAGAATTACAGTCCTTTGATTGTATTTTGGAGAAGGGATGGAAATAATGCATTGGTAGAACAAACTGCCAATCCTTAATAGAAAACTGATGCAATGGAAGGACCGGGATCTCACCATAACAGGGAAGGTGCTGGTGATTAAAGTTGAACTCTTGCCTATCTTGAATTATCTGGTTTCCACCTTCCCAATCCCAAACCATTTTGCAGAGGTGGTGAGGTGATTGATGTTGCAATTTCTATGAGGTGGGAAGCAGGAAAGATTCAGGAGGGAAATAATGCACAGGTCACTACCCCTGAGGGGAGGAAGTCTGTCCCAGATATTGCTACAAAGTTGCTGTGCATTTTCCTGGCCTCTGTACTGAGAGGCCTTGCGTGACAGCACCTGAACCACGTACCTGGACTTATTGGGTACCAGGCTTTGGGTAGGTAAGGAGGTGTTCAGAGTGTGGGGTATCAGACCCAAGCTGGATATCCCTTTCTCTGACACATGCCCTGCAATTTCTGAGACTGAATCTAAAAAACCTATGAAATTATTATCATATAAATAAGAAAATGGTACTTGTCTTATTTGGAAGTGATTCAAGATGGCATGTGAAGAAATGCACCTGAATAAAAATAATTATTGTTATGTAACTGTTGCCTTTTTTTACCTTAACGAGATGTGTTCATACTGTATATACAGTACAGATTTGGGTATACAGTATATATATACATTAATGTAAAGTTTTCTATTTTGTGATTCTCTGTATTTACTTGTGAAAAGAAAATAAAGTTCTTAAAAACTGAAATCGTATGCCACTGAGCTTTCTGCGCACCTCTCATTTCAATACAGGTTAGGTGTACTCAAACCTAGACAAACGGAATGGGAATTGGTAGTACAACAGCCCACATGCTGAGCTTGACTCTAAAATGTCTACATTAGCAGTAGGTCAAGTTACCCTGGAAGGCTGCCAGATCATCAAAAACAAAACCCTAAACTAACCCAAACTTTGAGTGCGGGGTACGTGTGTGGAAAAAAATACATTAATATCATAATGCAATCACCAGCCAGCAGAGGAACTGCCATTTCTCTGACCCATGGGTGTCATCATTTATAGGATAGGCCAAGTTTCTAGCACCTTCACCTTGGGGAACAAAAATCTAGGCATTTGAGATGTGTTTGTATAAGAATTACTTTACATTTTGGTTACAGAATTTGTACCTCATGAGGATGATGTTGGAGTTTGTGCCAAGGAACATAATGTGTGACTACACTCAATATTCTATGAAATAGTCAGGTATTTTATTATTTAAATATTATACATTTGCTTGCTATACAAAATCATGTTAGGACTGACTTTCTCACTCACTTTTTACCTTTATTTAAGTTTGCAATGTACATACACCCTATATTTTAAATTCCATTAACTGTTAGTTCAAGTACTGTTAGTTCATGGTGCTGCCACATACTCCAACAGCCAGCTACAGCATTTCCTGCATCACTTCTCCATCTTCCATCCACCCCTCAAGTAAAGGGTCAACATATCTTCCACTACTTTTCTGTTTCTAGACATAAACCTATGCATTAACCATCCACGACTCTCTACTTTTGTATCTTATAAACCCACAGATTTACATAACTATCTTCTGTACAGCTCATTTCACCCCACACGTACTAAAAATTCTCTCCATTTTCACAGTTCCTCAGACTCCAACAACTGTGCAGTGACGACATGGATTTTCAAAACAAAGCTCTCAAAATGTACTCTTTTTTCATTAACAGAGGATATTACCCCACCTATGTTACTGACAGGGCCCTCTCCCGAGCCAAAAACAGCCCTTGGATCATCAACTCAATTAGGATCTCCCGGCCTCACAACCTCATACCCTTGGTGCTTTCCTACCACCCTAACACCCTTTCTATCCCCAGGACCATTAACAACAACTTCTCCATCTTACAGGATGATCCCTATACTGGTACACTTTTTTTCTGACTACCCCATCATCTCATATCTCTGACAACCTAATCTGCCTAACCTTCTTGTTCACAGCTCCCTTGACTGCCCTCAGCAATCATCCACACCAGAACACGCTGCATTACCTGTAATTATATAAATATATATATATAATACCACATCATTCAAGGCCCCACTGGACCATTCTGAATCACTCGGATAACATCTTGTTACTCCAGGGACCTTATTTACTACATATCTAGTAGAAAATGCCCAGCTATCTACATTGGTGAAACAGGAAGGAGACTGAGAGACCGTTTCAGGGACCATGTCAGGGTTGTGAGAATCAAAGATTACTCCCAGCCCATAGTTTCCCATTTCACCTGTAACGGCCATGATCATACTGATCTCTCCGTCTGGGTTCTCAAAGAGGGGTTTTGGAACTTCTATTGCAGAAAGACATCCTTCTCTCAATGACAGACTCATTTCCTTCTAATCCTCTCTGTACATTTGCAGGTGACCTCTCTTCACCTCTCTTTACGTCACACCACCTGAGTGACCACTCTACTTCTCTCCTTCTCCGGCCTCCTCTCCACTCCCAGATTTTGTTCTCCAATGCTTTATCAACTGCCGATTTTCAGAAGAAAGCTCCACAGCCAAAATACTGTGTTTCTTTTCTTCTCTTTTCAGCATGGAATAACTTCAAATTCCTAGGTGTTCACATTTCTAAGGACCTTACATGGACACTGAACACCTCCAGTCTCATCAAGAAGGCACAACAGTGGCTGTACTTCTTGAAAAGGCTGAAGAAAATACATCCACAGATCCTCACCAACTTCTACAGATGTACGGTGGAGAGCATACTGACCAGCTGCATCACAGTCTGGTATGGCAACTGCACTGCATCCGACCGTAAGGCACTACAGCAGGTAATCAAAACTGCCCAACACATCATCGGCAGTGCCTTACCATCCATCCAGGAAATATACAACACCAGGAGTCTGAAAAAAGCCACCAAAATTATGTCTGACCCCACTCACCCCAGTCATAACTTGTTTGTTCCCCTACCATCTGGCAGAAGGTTCCGGTCACTCTAGTCGCACACAACTAGACTCCAAAATATTTCTTCCCCAGAGCTGTCAAGTTGGTGATGCCCCCACTCCCTCCCATCATATTATGATCTCTCCTAATGCCTTCCTGTACCCACAATGACTGTACTCCTACACCACTACACACACATGTAAGCCGAAATTGTACTGTCCCCTCGATAGCCCAGTAAAACTGTACCGGTCGTAATATTTAATATTTATTAATTAATTTATTAATTATTTTTAACCATACTATTTTTGTACTGTTCCAAGAATTACCTTGCACTGTTTTTGTCCTGTTATATTTTCTCTGTTTGCGGAATTTTGCACAGTTTTGATTACTTGATTACATGTTATTTATGTTATGTTATTGCTATTGTGTTTATGTCTATTGTCTTATCTTCTGTCCTATTTATATACTGCACCTGAGTGACTAATGAGAAACACTTTTCATTATACTATGCACCTGTGTAAGTTTAATGACAATAAAGTTGAATTGAATTGAATGAAACTTTACTTGTTCCTATATAATAATAATACATATTATTTTGTATAGCACTTTTAAAGGTGGCTTCTCAAACTGCTTTACAGAACAACAACAATAAAAATATACAAAATAGGCACAATGAGAACAAACAATGAGAGAAGACAGTAGATGGGAATACTGAATACAGTATGAACAGAGTGGTAAAGAACAGAACCAGTTAAGGAAAGGCTCTTCTAAAGAAGAAGGTTTTGAGTCTAGATTTGAAGGAGTTTAGAGACAGTGACTCTCTGATATCCTTGGGGATAGAGTTCCAGAGCTTTGGGGCATAACAGGAGAAGGTCCTGTCACCCATAGAGTGTAGATGGGCTTGGGGGACAGTTAGGAGACCAGACTTATAGGAGCGAAGGTTGCGAGATGGGGAGTAGGGCGATAATAGATCAGACAGGAACTGAGGTGCCAAGCCATGCAGAGCCTTATACAGAGGCAGCCATTCAAAATGCGCGGGCGATACCGCATTATTTTGCGGTGCGCTTTACGCGGTCTACCGCGAGTTACCGTAAATTCTCCTATAATACCGCAATTAAAATAATAGTATCCGGAATTTCCGCAAGGTGGAGCTAATAAAGCTCAACCTCTCATGTTTGAGCTGTCGCCATCAAAGTCTTTAACGAAGATATTACTAATAGTATTAATAATGAATGACCTTGGACAAGCTGTAAACTCAAAGTATTGCCCTGGTCCACATTCTTTTTTTCATTGACCGTCTTTGTAAAAGTAACACCACAGCATTTCGCAATCACGCATTTGTTTCCAATCATGCAAAGTACAGTAATTTTTGAGAATCGATTCACCATGCCTTTCACATGCTCATAAAAGAGATTGATTTAGGAACATAAACATATTACCGTATGCAAACTGTACTGTATACAGTATGTATATGTATATTTAAATGTCTTAACTGTGCCCGTTTAAGTATTGAATATTTATATGGAATTTTACCACTGAAGGGAAATCTTAGTACCTGAGCATAAAAAGAATAGGAGCATACTGTAACTCGTGTGAAGGCCATAAACGATATTAATTTTGGAACTTAAACATACAGTATATGGCTGGTCTCGGTACTTTAAAGAAAACATACACACCAGTATTCCATTTCTCCCTAAACATTTTAAGCATCGAAGTCTTTAACTAACGTGATACCGGAGTCAACAAGCATACTTTTAGAATTTGATTAAAAGGGAATATAATATGAAATCACGTATCTAAAGAAATTAATAACGATATAATTATATTCATGTACCGCAACACAAGAATAGTACACGCTGTAAATTGTCTGTTGATAATGTTTCTGTAGTGCTTTTTCAGCACTCTACATGTGACCTTGCTGGTGGCGCTGTGGGTTAGGTTCCTGACTCCCATGTCACATGGTCTGTGATCGAATCCCTCTGGAGCCATGAAGTTTTTTTAACAAACATTTCTTTGAAAAAATGAAACGTTTCCCTGAGTCTTAAATAAAGACTGAGATTAAATAAAACCTCACTCGCACCAAACAAATTTATATTTCTAAATATCACAACATGATCGAATTTAAGTCATTTTAATAACAATGAATAGTCACCTAGGCGTTACAATATAAACATTTATATTGATTTAAATTGCGGTTTGATTTAAATCGCAAATGCGGGTTTAAATATGTGTTTTTTTATTCACAATCAGACAAATGCAACATAAATTGATATCTTTGTCTTCTAAGTATCTTAATAAACTTTCAGCATAGCTTTCTACCCGTTTAGATTTATTTTTCTTGGGATCTTGGGATCAAATGTGGAAAGATTAGATTGTAATCATTTTTATTTTTTAAATACATTTAAGAAAAGTGTAATCTATACTAAAAAGCTGTACACCACCTGCTATAAAGATACATATTGTAATAATTTCGGGTTCGGATAGGACAGACACAAGAACTCAGACTTGCGTAGTTAAAGCAAGTTAAAGCCTTGATTTTACAGTGGTGTGAAAAAGTGTTTGCCCCCTTCCTGATTTCTTATTTTTTTGCATGTTTGTCACACTGAAATGTTTCAGATCATCAAACAAATTGAAATAGTAGACAAAGATAACACAAGTAAACACAAAATGCAGTTTTTTAATGAAGGTTTTTTTTTTTAAAAAATCCAAACCTACATGGCCCTGTGTGAAAAAGTGATTGCCCCCCCTGTTAAAACATAAATCAACTGTGGTTTATCACATCTTTGGAAAGCTGAGTTCAATTTCTCTAGCCACACCCAGGCCTGATTACTGCCACACCTGTTCTCAATCAAGAAATCACTTAAATAGGACCTGCCTGACAAAGTGAAGTAGACCAAAAGATCCTCAAAAGCTAGACATCATGCTGCGATCCAAACAAATTCAGGAACAAATGAAAAACAGAGTAATTGAGATTTATCAGTCTGGAAAAGGTTATAAAGCCATTTCTAAAGCTTTAGGACTCCAGCGAACCACAGTGAGAGCCATTATCCACAAATGGCAAAAACATGGAACAGTGGTGAACCTTCCCAGGAGTGGCCGGCCAACCAAAATTACCCTAAGAGCGCAGCGACGACTCATCCAGGAGGTCACAAAAAACCCCACAACAACATCCAAAGAACTGCAGGCTTCACTTGCCTCAGTTAAGGTCAGTGTTCATGACTCCACCATAAGAAAGAGACTGGGCAAAAATGGCCTGCATGGCAGAGTTCCAAGACGGAAACCACTGCTGAGTAAAAAGAACATAAAGGCTCGTCTCAGTTTTGCCAGAAAACATCTTGATGATCCCCAAGGGAAAATACTCTGTGGACTGACGAGACAAAAGTTTAACTTTTTGGAAGGTGTGTGTCCCATTACATCTGGCATAAAAGTAACACAGCATTTCAGAAAAGGAACATCATACCAACAGTAAAATATGGTGGTAGTAGTGTGATGGTCTGGGGCTGCTTTGCTGCTTCAGGACCTGGAAGACTTGCTGTGGTAAATGGAACCATGAATTCTGCTGTCTACCAAAAAATCCTGAAGGAGAATGTCCGGCCATCTGTTCGTGACCTCAAGCTGAAGCGCACTTGGGTTCTGCAGCAGGACAATGATCCAAAACACACCAGCAAGTCCACCTCTGAATGGCTTAAGAAAAACAAAAAGAAGACTTTGGAGTGGCCTAGTCAAAGTCCTGACCTGAATCCGATTGAGATGTTGTGGCATGACCTTAAAAAAGCGGTTAAGGCTCGAAAACCCTCCAATGTGGCTGAATTACAACAATTCTGCAAAGATGAGTGGGCCAAAATTCCTCCACAGCGCTGTAAAAGACTCATTGCCAGTTATCGCAAACGCTTGATTGCAGTTGTTGCTGCTAAGGGTGGCCCAACCAGTTATTAGGTTTAGGGGGCAATCACTTTTTCACACAGGGCCATGTAGGTTTGGATTTTTTTTTCCCTTAATAATAAAAACCTTCATTTAAAAACTGTATTTTGTGTTTACTTGTGTTATCTTTGTCTAATATTTCAATTTGTTTGATGATCTGAAACATTTTAGTGTGACAAACATGCAAAAAAATAAGAAATCAGGAAGGGGGCAAACACTTTTTCACACCACTGTATATATCACCTTTAAAAGTGGCATCTCAAAGCAAAGTAAATACCCAACACTGATTCTACCCATCTGTCATGCTAATAAAGCACCTTGAATTGAATTGAGAGAGAGGGGGGGAGGGCGAGCGAGAGAGCCAGGACAGACAGGCAAATAAGATACACTCCACAGATATTCACAACAGCGACATATCATAAAACGTTTGGACATATAGTTAAGTTATTACTTGGTTTTCAAAGTGCAATGAAATACAATATTATTGTTGTTGCTGTTATTGTTGTTTTTATCCTGTAAAGCATTTGAGAAGCCACCTTTAAAGGTGATATATAAAAGCGCTGATTCTTATGGAATGTGTTCCGCCGGGGATTCAAAAAATTTTTTGTTTATTTTTTATCGCGTATCTAAGGAAATAGCAGTATAACCTTGTTCATGCACAAACAGTGGCATGTTACATTATTAATTTGGGTGTCTCCTCTTCCCAGAAAGCTCTAAATTGCAGTTTGAGTGCGGTTTTTGACTTTTTTTAAATTGCAACCCATAAATAAAGCTGATACTGTTTAGACTTTGAATTATTTTAAACTGTATTACAGCAATACAATGGACAATGCAACGTAAATTGCAAAAATGCACTTGGAATCTGTCCAAGCCCTACTTTGTCAGGCATTTTCTTTTACTGCAACGGACATAAAAACTCCCTTGCTTTTAACAGAGCGTTTCATAATTTCTAACTACGAAAATTATTTAAACTGCGACACTTATCATTCAACCAGAGCTCGAAATATCACAAGGATCCTCAAGAGCACAGCAAAGACTGTATTACAAGAATCGCGTATCTAAAGAAATTAATAAGGTATAATTATATTCGTGTACTGCGACAGGGCTGTGTAGGGCTGTTTCACCTCTCTCTTCATGTGACTCTATTCAAAAGCCATTAAGCAAAGAGGGGATGAGAAGAGTGACAAACTAGTATACTTTAGATCTTTTTTTCTGAACCAGGGAAAATCTGATCATGTTTCTCTATAACAATAATAAAAAACATTATTTTACATATCACCTTTAAAAGTGGCATCTCAAAGCAATACAGTAGATGGAAAAACAGTTAAAAGGACCAAAGTAAATATCAGACAAACGCAAACGCGTTTTTAATAAAATGCTTTTATTCATTCAGCAGAGAGTGAGAGGGACATCCAGCAGAGAGAGACACACACACCGGTTTTCATTGACAAAAAGTAATTGTTTTTTTACATTCCTCTTGGCTAACAGGAATGTTTTGTTTGTGGACAGACTGTTAGACTAGAGGAAAAGAGCGCCTCCTTCTACGAAGCATTTCGTTGATCCGATCATGTATTCTTTTCCAGTCGCACGAAGTAAGGGTTGAGAATCTCCGATTCACCATGCTACTAATGGTTTCCCGGAGATTGCAAGGCAAGGCACTTTTGCCTCTGGACCCATCGAAATTTACAGACGTGGTCCACCCCCAGTAAATTTCAAAAGTCACAAGATTTCGAAACACGAGGGCAGCATAGCGGTCGACTCTTGCTTTCCCGTCCAATGAAAGGCAGGTTCCTTTTGCCGAAGTCGGGAGACATTAGAGGCTTGCCACACCCGGACTGTTAAACCAACGCATTAGCTCCCATTGAGGAGCCGGGCGCAATAATTGTTTTGTCCCTTGATTTACTGATCTGCATTAATTACAGAAATCGAGTTCCTGCTCTTTGCAGACGACCTGGTACTGCTGTCGCCCACAGAACAGAGGCTGCGGCAAAACCTGGCACTGCTGGAGCAGCACTGTCAGACCGCTGGGCGCTGACAGTCAATCTGGACAAGACCAGAGTTATGGTTTTCCTACTGGTGTGTATTTTTTCTTTGAACTACCAATACCAGCCATATATAGTCTGTAACATACGGATTTCTATATGTCTTTATTTAGTGGTTACATTAGTGACAAAGGCTAAACTTTTAGCTTCAGTAACGCGTACATATCTCCCCTTTTTATAAAACGACATGGTTGAAAACTGTTCCAGAGCCACTGTTGTTTCATCAGTTGTTAAATCAGTGAAATGCCTCTCCCTGTTCAATCCACTGGAAAAAAGAAAAGGAGCATAAAGCGTCTGATGGTCATAAACGATATTCATTTAGGAACAGCATCAGAGATATGTTTTTAACTGCACTGCATCGGAGAGAATACCATAGTGTGTTATTTTTTTTCTCCCTGGCGGAAACTGGCTTCCATAAGAATCAGTATGGCTCAGAGATTAAATAAAACTTCACTCGCACCAAACAAATGTATATTTCTAAATATCACAACATGTTCGAATTAAAGTCATTTTAATAACAATGAATAGTCACCTAGGCGTTACAATATAAACATTTATATTGATTTAAATCGTGTTTTGATTTAAATCGCAAACGCGGGTTTAAATATATGTGTTTTTTGATTCACAATCAGACAAATGCAACATAAATTGATATCTTTGTCTTCTAAGTATCTTAATAAACTTTCAGCATAGCTTTCTCCCCGTTTAGATTTATTTTTCTTAACTAGCATACTTTAGATCTTTTTTTCTGAACCGGGGAAAATCTGATCATGTTTCTCTATAACAATAAGAAAAAACATTATTTTACATATCACCTTTATGTGATATCACCTTAAGGACAGCACATACAAGGGTTAATTGCACAATGGACCGCGCAAAGAAATTTAAAATAGTCTTCTTTAGGTGTGAGGGCAGGAGTGGATCGCAGAAGGCATAATCAGCAAATTAGGAAAACAAAGAACAGGACAGGCGAGACGTTTATCCAGAGAGCGAGTGATCAGAAAAAGGAACAGCTGTTACGCCCAGGTTTTACGCTCTCTCTCTGCTGAATGAATAAAAGCGTTTTATTAAAAACGCGTTTGCGTTTGTCTGGGTATTTACTTTGTAATCTGTGGTTTACATCTACTGTATTGCTTTGAGATGCCACTTTTAAAGGTAATATGTAAAATAAAGTTTTTTATTATTGTTATAGAGAAACATGATCAGATTTTCCCTGGTTCAGAAAAAAGACGATTAAAATCTGTAATCTTTCCACTTGTATGTCATCGGAAAATACAAGAAGTTTCTGCTTTGTGTAAGGATGGTATCAAAAAGTAATCTAAGTGGTGAGAAAGCTGTGCTCCTCAAAGTGCTTTACAGGATAAAAACAATAACAACAATAGTGTTAGGCTGGGCAAACGATTTTTTTATAGAAATACAAAATGAGATATAATGATGTGTTCCGGCTTAGACATTAACGAGTACAACCCCCCTCTCTGCGGGAGTGCTGGCTGTGACGAATTAAACTGGTTTCACAGGTATTTTCAAAGTAGAAGGGGGAGAGATTTCCAGCGAAAGACACCTCCACCCTCCAAAACCAAGGAAGTACAGTACTTACTAGTTAAGAAAGCTAGGCTCCTCAATGAAATCGTTTTAACATGCTAATGCGTTGGTGTAACAGTCTGGTAGAAATGTAACAGTCCGGTAGAAATTAAAATTCATTCTATACAGCAATTGCATATTTGGGTACCGTTTCATAAAACTTTCATGCTTAAAATGTTTAGGGAGAAATGGAAGACTGGTGCGTATTTTTTCTTTAAACTACCAAGACCAGCCATACACAGTACAGTTTACGTACATACAGTAATGTTTATGTTCCTAAATTAATATCGTTTATGACCTTCAGATGCGTTATGCTCCTCTTCTTTTTATGCTCAGCTACTAAAATTTCCCTTTAGTGGTAAAATTCCATATAAATATTCAAAACTAAGCGGATTAAAATGTGCACAGTAAAGACATTAAATGATTAAATCTTTTCACTACCAACCAATGCACCACGAGTGCCCCTGTCAGTCATTTTGGCCAGCCAATCACTTACCGCGGTGCCCTGCGGTGTCCCGCGGTGGCTTGTGGGTAGTTTACCGTACCGCGGGTTTGTACTGCGCATTTTGAATGGCTGCATCTGTACGTGAGCACGAAGATTTTAAAGTTGACATGGAACTTGACAGGAATCCAGTGCAAGGACTCCTGGATAGGAGTGATGTGATCACTTCCACGAGACCTGGTCAAGATTTGGCTACTGAATTTTGAACATACTGAATTTGTTCAATGTGGATTTAGAAACACCAGCGAGTAGAGTGTTAGAGTAGTCAATTCGGGAGAAGACAAATGTGATGATCGGCTTTTCAGCCACAGTTAGGAATATCATAAGACATAGTCTAATGATATTTCTGAGGTGAAAGCAAGATGGTTTGACAATGTGATGCATATATGGGTTAAATGTCAAGTCAGAATCAAATATCACCCCCAGGTTTTTATAATCATGAATCAGGTATCATGAAGCTGAGCAAGACTAAATACTCTGAGACAAATGAGCCTAAATCCAAAGTTACACGTGAAGCTCCTGCTGTGCTGTCAGCTGGAAACTTGTGCTGTGTAAAAGTCAGGTTCTGTAACAAAACTAAAATCAGCTCTGTTGCACTGTAACACACTTGCTGCCTGTGTGCTATCAGTTCTTTACCAGCTTTCAAAAATAGTATTATGTAACTAAATATTTTGCAGACATTCTGAATTCTTAATGACTCTAGGTAAAATATATATTAATGAATACAAAGATGCAATTTTTCTCTGTCCTATTCTTTATTCCAATGCCTTCATAATTATTTCAGCCGAGTTGCTCATTTATTCTGGTTGATATACTTAATTCTTTTTAAGTGTAATTCTTTACTGAAAGGTCCATCTGAACTAGTTTACTTTTGGCAATTCAGTGGAGACTTCAGTTCAGGTTTTGTCTAAAAGCCATTTATGAGCATTAGAATTCTGCCACAGTTCTTGAACTCCAATTATCCACATACAGAGTTGCAATATGGATGTTTTTTTTTAAATTACAATTTATCATTTTCTTTTGTCTTTGATTATTTGCAGCCATTCAAATATCTAGTTCAAACATTTGTTGTAATAGAAAATGTGTGTATATTTGTTTAGACACAGAAATAAAAAGCAATAATAAAATATTCAGTTCTGTCTTCCAGTTTCCCTTGGTGGATATAACAAAAATATTTTTACAATAATATTTCAAAATTTCAATTCTATTAATTATTTAAACTATAATCAAGATTCCTCTTGATTTTGTACTAGTGAGAGAGAAGGACTTTTTAAGGAGAATGATTTGTATCTTTCATTTCTGCTTTCTAAACCGCAAACATCATATAATGCACATAGTAATTCCTAAATGGGCAGAAAGCCTCTCAGGTAAAGTACCTAAACTAACCAGTGAAGTATGGACTGGTTATGATGACTTCTGAAACTTTTATATGCCCTTTTATGCTTAGATTTAAAGTGAGGACTGTGAAAACGCTTTTCTTTTTTCTACACTACTCCATTTTCAGCATTGAAAATCTAACAGTTCAAATATTAAAACAAACTTAATAAGCAAAAACATAAGTGATAATTTCAAGAAAATATTATATTTCTGAATTTAGGTATGCTGTTAATGTTAGGTGCAACAGTATGCTCATTGTTTCACTCTAATAACAGGGAAAATTGAAATACATAATTATTTCATCCATTTTTCTTTCTATTTAAGCCATGTGTCAATGGAAAGGTTAATTACTCATAAAATAAGACCACCCAGTCGGAAAAAGTAAACCAAAATCTCAGAAAATATCCATTGTTAGTGTAAACACTTTTACTTCAATGCAATGCTGTGTATTTGTTGTGTCAGTGTGCTTAACAAAGTAGGATTAATGTTACTTTGCTCTGGATGATCTCTGGAAAAGTCTATCTCTACACAATAAGAAGTCAATCCTTTTAAACAAAATGTGAAACATACTTTCTTATTAAAAATACCAAGCTCAGATCTTTACAAATTCTCATTTTTTAATGTATTTTACAATTTACGTACCCTGGAACTATACAGCATAAGAACAAGTAATAGGTTTATTCCATGCTGAAAAAAAGAAGAAAGAAAACATAATGTTTCGGTCGTGGAGCCTTCTTCAGGTGTGAGGCTCCACGGCCGAAACGTTGTGTTTTCTTTCTTCTTTTTTTCAGCATGGAATAAACCTATTACTTGTTCCTTTGCAGCCTATGCATGCTGACGCAGCTACACACCTGAACTAACTAACATTATGCCACACAATATCCCAGTCTATGTCCTCTGACCCTACACAGAGATTGGCTGTCAACTGAGATGCACAACTATCAAAAGACTTGTCTGACCTTACATTATTAATACTATTAGTAATATCTTTGGTAAAGGCTTTGATGCATAAAATATTTCTGCATAATTAAAACATTTATAATTAAGGTAGGTCGTGTACTTTTGCCCAACTGAGCAATCTTGCTTTTATAAAATATACCAACTTTTTAATGACTGATGATTAGCATATAAACAGAGACTGAAACCCTTATTCCTCCTATCTGTTCTTATGAGCCTCTTAATTAGACCAGAGGTGGGATAGAGCCACACAGAGCCAATCCTGATAGCTCCTTTCTCTTTCATGGAATTTCACTTCATCTGAGTGCTACTCACTCAGGCTAGCTGTGCTTCATTCTGCAGGTGGCTTTTTTACAAAACCACTGCTCACTACCTCACAAGATGAAGCAGTCTTTTTGTGCCAGCATGCCATGCTCCTGCATTTTGTTACTCAAGGGCCTTGTTAAACTACAGAGTTCAAGCTAACACAGTGCTTTGTTTTTTTGGCACTAGACATTTTCACTCTCTCACTATTAGCAAAAGGAATGTGTACTATACAGAATGATGTGTACTGAGAGTGAGGGCTAAAATAACTTTGGTAGATGTACCATTGTTCATTTTTCCCTAAAAATATAATTGTGTCTATATTTATAGTAAGTAAACTACAGAAATCTTTAAGAAAGTGTAAAACATTCCAAATAAAAATACATTTTGCCTTTAGTGCCAACTAAGGTTTGTTTCTACCTCCTTAGTCAGATGAACCCATATCTTGTGTTTAGCAGTTATGTACAGAGGCAGCCATGTAAAATATTTTTCAAAATTTGCACCAGCAGAAATCACATTGTGGTATACTATAATTCTGTTCAAATACAAAATAATTTTCTCTGTCTTATTCTGCATACTAATACAGATACTGCATACTAGGCATATCACTTTCAATGAGCTATACTATAGGTAGTACTTGTGTTGTGTTAGATGTTACTGGTAAATGGTATTTTGATTTAATCTTTTTTTCTTAGTCAATCAAATTTCTTGAAAACAAAACTGTACAGTTTTTTTTCTAAAAAAGGGGATTACATGCTATGGCCCATCTAGATTTATTTTCTATGATTTATTTTTGGAAGCTGAGAAAATGAGAAATACTGTAGCAATGTTTTTGTCATGATCGTAAACCCCTCCCCTTAAGGACACTCCAGCCCTACCTTGTTTTCATTCATCTCCAGCACCTGTCTCTAGTTCCAGCCCCTGTGTTATTTAAACCAGACGGTCCTGCCTATCGGGGCTCAGCTTTGGAACATGGACGCCCGGAAGCCTGCCTACCCATGAGTCCAGGAGCAGCTCGACGGCATAGGCTTCACTACAGCATCCTGACCATCTGGGTCCGGGATCAGGGAGTGTCTGGTCCCGTTACCCCCTTTTATTCCCCTGGCCCTTCACCGGATCCCGCTCCGGTTTTTAATTCTTCTGTTTGTCTGTCAGGATAAATTACCGGCTTTGGACTTTCGCTACATTCTTGGATTTGCATTGAACTCCCTTGGACTGTTCGCCTCGGCCACACCTCCCCTGAACACTAGCGCACCATGGACACGCCCCCCGTTTTCCTTCCAGCCCCTAGCATGCCTCTTTCCTTGTGTATTCCTCACTTCCCTTCGGATCATGTTGTCTGCATAGGGCCCTGAAAGAACTGATCGTGACAGTTTTATTGACAAACTTATGGTGGCACAGAAATCAAATACAACTAGAGAAGAACTGTAGTACATTAGTTTAAGTTTATATAAGGAATTTTATTAAGTATGTATTGAAATGAATGGAAACAGCAATATGTGTACATTGATTAGGATAACTCTTGTTTTCTGATCCTAATTTCTCAGCCTTTTCATGAAAGTTATCTGGCTAATTTGAGTATTGTGTGTTAATAATAGCAGTAGACTCATCTAGTCCATCGCTTATTAAGAGATTTCTATTTCATATTTCATTTTGCAGTCCCTAAACTACTGCATTACCCTGATGTAACGAGGAAACAAAAAATATTAATATGTAGGACCTCCTATGAAATAAACCCATCACTAACCAATGCTTGTAGTTTTTAATTCATCTTGTGGCACTAAATGTGTCCCACACATTCAGTTTTCCAGAGTGATAACATGCACATTGTAAAGTTAAAAGCATGTTTATATAGATACAATGAAAACCAGGGTACACAAAGTATTTTGTAAGGGAAAACCTGCACAATATTGTCACGGTCGTCATCCCTCCCCTAGAGTTCACTCCTACCTTTCCCGTATTATAACTAGTTTAATTAGTGTCAGCTGTATTTCATTCCCTTTCCCTTATTTAAGACTGGTGTCTCCGTAGTTCCGGGCTAAGCTTTGGAAGACGGACACCCGAAAGACCACCTATCACCTGGCTCAGGAGTAGCCCAAGGGGCTTTATCACGGCAGCCTGACCTCTGAGTCTGGGGCTCGGAGCACCTTGCCCCGTCATGGTTTCAATCTTTCGTGTTCCTGGTCCCAGTTCCCTGTTCCCGTTTTTAATTGTCTACGTCTTGGATGGATCTCCCGGCATCTGGATATTGAACCCTAACTATCCCTTTGGACTTCCTTTGGACTTGTTCGCCTGTGATCCCCCAATGCACCAGATCACCTCAGTCACTGCCCCCTGCCTGCCCCCTGTCTGTCATCCTGACCTTACCTCGCTGTGCCTCCCCTGACGTCATTCTCCAGACACATCTGGATTATACCGTCACACCAAGGGTCTTTAACAATGCATTTCACAGGAGTCTGACCCAGCTCCCACGACAAATATGTGCTCACCTGAACGATCACAGTCTAAAGAAACACTTCCATGTACTTTTTTATTCCCTCTTGGGAATAAGTATTGGAAATAAAACTCACCCCTTTTAATCCTCACATTTATTCATATGAATTTAACCACAAAGGTTAGAAGATTAGGAAACAATTGCATTTTCTTAAAAAATATTTAATTTGCCTGTCATAATACTTTGTAGCTGTGTCAATATTTTTTAAACCAAAAAAGTAATAATACATTTTCATGTAGCACTTTTAAAAGTAGCATCTCAAAGCACTTTACAATGTGTATAAGATCTAAGGAGTTGTACCATCTTTAACCATTCAGAATGTCTGAACTATGGCTTGAGAGAAACAGACAGAATGAAAAAAAAATCTATACAAAGAAATGCTTGTGTGCCCTATAGGTAAATAGAAGCATACGCGCAGATTCTAAGCTTATCATAAGCTCATCACAAACAGCACCCATTTTTCATGCATAAAAAGTGTTTTTAAGTATCTAAAACTTTCTATAGCTTTTTAAGTCATGCAATGATTGAGTGGGAATGGATACAGTATAGTTTCTTATTTTTTATTTTGAAGGACTGGGAAAAGATGCTCAGTGTTCCTCTTAGTGGTCTTTCATATGCAGCACCTTTCAGAGCCCACTTCCAGTACTCCCCACTGTGAGGAGACAATGCAACCGCATTACATCAGAAAAGTTACACTGAAAGGCTCTGCATGTGAAAGACCACAAGACCAACAATATGCAGGAAGAGGAGGCTCAGGGAGAGTAAGTGAATTTACAGATGTCCTTGTCATGCTGCAGCCTGGTGCTCCTGGTCTCTCCATCTGCGGGACAAAGTGTAAGGGATGGAAAGACTGGCTGACCAAAGAAAATACTGGTAGGTTAACTGACTTCTGGGAAAATTGGCCTTGGTTTGAGTTGGTTTGGACTGGGGTCCCATTTAAGGTGTATCCAGCCTTGCACGTGTTGCTTGCAGGGATATGCCCTGGCTCCCCCATTACCCTTTACTGGATAAAAATGAATAATGGATGAATGAATAAAATTGATATAGTAGTGTTTAGTCTTTGGAGTTGTATATCTTGTCATTGTTACATGTATTACATGAGAAAGCTAAGCTTCAAAGTGAGTAAAGGCATTTATTCTAATTATTGTTACTCAGCCACTTTCTAGTAGCAGTGTTACAGTACCACTTGTCATAGAGCAGACAGTTGAAATGTAAAAATGAGAAGTTAGCGCAATATGGATTGCAACATTTCTTTTCCTTTCAACTAAACAATTTAAACTACTAATTTTATGTTCTTTCTCTTTCTGAAGAAGTATAAAATTTGTATATTACTATATTAATAGTGTATATTAGTAACATCCAAGTAAATATATTTATGATCAGCATACCTTTACTTGAATTTTAATTCAGAGAATTTTAATTCATGAAAAAATATTTTGCTTTGTTCCACATGTAGAGAACAGATAACAAGAAAATTATAAGCATGTTAATAGAAAATTAGTAATAACAGTATTGTTTTAGATATGTCTTTATGCAGATACAAAGTTGATGATTAATTGTTACAACATCACAAAAACAATGGAAAAGATTAACAAGAACAAAGAGATTTTCTTTTCTTTACATTTTCCTAGATGACATCATTTAAGAACGAACAGGTTTTCTAGTAGTAAAAGGTGAAATTCAGGTTAAGCATATCATGAGACATGCTATTCCTTTCACAAAAAATCTGTATCAATTATGTGATTTATAGCTTTGTGTTATAAGGTATGTCAGAATTACACTGACCAGCAAGGATCGTTTTGAAGCAAACAGGATTTCAAAAAGCACACAAGAATTACTTAAGTATAAACAATAGAACAGACTTTTACTGTATATACTTTATTTCCTAGGTCAGAAAAGGCCTACAGAAAAGAATGGGGGTCAGTATAAAATGTCTTCATTACATTTCTATAAGTATTTAAAATTTAAAAAAGACGTGCCATAATAGTGAGACTGACAGGTTTTCAAATGGTCCCTCCACCTATGCTGTAAATATTAACTTTTTGCTTGGATCTCCAGTACTACAGTATGTTTTGCAAGTTCTGTTGTAAGTAAGTGTTAAGGCCTCTTATTGAGATCATGTGTATAAAATAGAAATGACATTTCTTCTAGCTCTTAAATCTGAGGTGAGGAATCTGGGAGTAATCTATTATTTAAATTTGAATTACACATTAAGAATCACCAATTTGTTCTTCTTTCTCAGACATACTGTAACACTACAGCTACTGTATATTGATATAATTATATCATTCCTTTTTTTCTAATGCTAAGAAAATAATACATGCCATTATTGCATGTAGATAAGGCTTCTACAGTATTACTGCTTTTTTTCTGGTTTAAGTAAAATAATCCATTATCTTGCATGCAGTTTATCCAGAATGCAGCAGCAAGGGTATTAACAAAAGGTAAAAAGGACACCCTGGCATCACTGCATTGACTGCCAGTGCATTATGTAATTGATATATTAAAATTCTCTTCAGCTGTATTTAAATTACTGTGTTGGTCTGGCACCTGATATGTAATGCAAATGTTCACTTTTAATCTCCTGAATATACAGTGCATTAATAGTCTAATTCTGGCTTACTTTGTACTCCAAGGCTAAATCACAAAAACACATGATAGGTTGCCTTTTGTTATAATGCCCCAGACTATGAAACACTTAACCCCCATTTATGAGAAATTTGAAGCATGTTTATAACAAGGCATTATCTTATTGGAATAATTTTAGTCCATTAATAATTTCTTCATTTTCAATAAATACTTAGTATAATACTGGGTTATGGCAAGTTGAAATCGAAACTAGAAGACAGTGCAAGTCATTTGATACCTTGAATTGGAAGCACATAGGGGGATTTTAAAGATGTCAATTACCATAGACAAGTGGTTATCAATCTCTTGTGTCTGCTGATTTTTTTCCCCCAACTTGCCTTTAATTCCCAGTGTTAATTGCTACAAGTAATTGATCTGCTTGTTTGGTTTCAAATACACCCTAGTACAGTGGTTTTGAATGTTAGTCATGAGTAACCCCTCTGTCTTCTGGTTCTGTTCTAGCCCATTTCTTAATCAAAGGCTAAATTATTTTGTTATTCTATCTGTTACTATTTTATAAGTTTGCATTCAGTTCTTAAAAATCTGAATAAGATTTGCAAATATAAACCCTGTACTAGTTAGTGAGTTTAAGGACGTACCTAGCTAAAATGTAATAAATGGGACTTAAACAGAAGGAAGAACCCTGACTCACTGGGGAAGCTATCTAATGCAGTGCCATCCTCACCTTTGTTTGGTCCTCATTAATGCATCACCTATTAATGCAAATTTAAGAGATTTCAGACTTTTTTTGTATGTTGAAGTTATTGGAAATAATTTAAAAAATATATAAAACAGCAAGCGCAGTAAGTTACAGGCATCAATTAGCACAGATGATTAAGGACCCTGCTGAAACTAAAACCAGCAGATGCAGTAGTATGTTGGAACCTTGTATTAGAACTACTGACTTTTACCTTAGGTCACCTGTGGGCAAACTACGGCCCATTTTTTCCTATATTTCATTATTTGTGCCGTTAGATGGCGCACGAATGTTTTACCACAGTGATTCCAAACTGTGCATCGTGCCACCTAGGGGAGGGGCCCTTGTCGGGCAAGGGCGTCTCAGGTATCACCAGTCAAAAATATTATTACGAGCAAAACCCGCTGTTCGTGCACACAGAATGAGTCACCCGCTACCTAGTTAGATTGTGTCACATGACACTGGCCACTAGAGTCTGCAGTCTGTAAGCAGCTTACCAGCTGACCGCGGCTTCGGTGTTTCATGTTTCTATGAGTGGTCATTTTGTGAGTTTTTTGTTACACGATCGCAATTGAGAGGTTTTTAAATATGAGTAAAAAACATGAAGGACATGGAGCCTAGTTCTAAGGAGAAACAGAAATGCAAATACAGAAAGTATGAAGACAGTTTCTTGAATTTCGGTTTTACATGCACAATTGTGGACACTGAAGAATGTCCTCAGTGTGTTGTCTGCCTTAAAGTGTTGACATTCTCCCCAATAAATTGAAACGTCATTTGGAAACTGTCCACAGTAGTTTGATAAGTAAGCCTCGTGAGTATTTTTCGCGAAAGCTAAATAAATGAACAGAAAGCTGATTTTTCTAACCAAACTACAGTCCCAGCAAAGTTCTTCTTTCATCATACAAAGTAGCACCATGCAAAAAACCTCATACTATTGGAGTACCAAGGAATAAGCAACAGAGCTCTGTGAATTCTGCTTCCCTTTGCAATTTCCTGCCTTTGTGAAGCTGGGTTTTCTGCACTTGCGGTTATCAAATCCAAGTTCAGATCGATAGTCAATGTTGAGAAGGAGATGCACACTAGTAATTTTGGTGAATTATGTTAACATAATTTATTAAACAAGCCCACCTACCTATTAACAGGCACAAACAAAAAGACATTTATTTCTCCCCCTTTTTAAAAAAAACATTGATTTTATATTTTTATATTTTTATTTTGTCATTTTATTTGCTTTTTACAAAGATGTTGACTATCTTTTAATTTTTTCAAATTGTTACCACATTCAAATAATTTAAATAAAATGTGTTGTCAAGTATTTTTACTATTTTGATCAAGCCTATTGGTTTTGAAAATAATTAAAAATAATAAAAATTGGATCAACTTTGTTTTTATTTTGACCCATCATTACCTTTTCAAATTTATAATCTTTTGTAAAATATCTCACTGCCATAGAACTTATTTTTGACATGTGGGAGGTATGTGGAAAATTCGACAGGTCAGGGGAGGCATGGACCCAAAAAGTTTGGGAACCCCTGCTTTACCAATTTGATTCATACTGTGAGGGAACCTGTGCCAAAATGAGCGGATTGAAGAAGCAGAAATTTGACAGTGAATGCATAGTGTTCAACAAAGAATGGTCTTCAAAATACTTTTTCACAGAGGTTGGAACAAAGACTATATGTTTAATTTGTATGGAAAGTGTCACAGTGTTCAAAGCATACAATCTCAGTTGGCAGTTTTCTGCCAAACATGCTAACTATGCTAGCAATCTGTCATGCGAGGAGTGGGATAATAGAGCTTCCAAACTAGCCGCTAGTTTACAGGCTCATCAAAATGTATTTTTACGCCCTTCTACTATCCAAGAGGACAGCTCAAAGGCAAGCTACCTGACTCATACAGAAGCAGCCATTCAAAATGGGTGGGGTATTTCGCGGTATACCCCGGTGGGCGTGTCGCATCAAAACACAGTATCACGCGGTATATCGCGTCATTTGACGTCATGCCGGAAAGTATCCGAAATCACCTTGTAAAACCGCCAGGAGGAGCCAATAAAGCTTAACCTCTCATGTACAGCATTTGAGCTTTTAAATTTAAACTGTGTATTACAGCATGTTAATCATCAGTCATTAAAAAGTTGGTATATTTTATGAAAGCAAGATTGCTCAGTTGGACAAAAGTACACAACCTACCTTTATCAGAAATATTTATGCATCAAAGCCTTTACCGAAGATATTACTAATAGTATTAATAATGAATGACTTTGGACAAGCTGTAAACTCAAAGTATTACGCTGGTCCACATTCTTTCTAACCGTCATTTTAAACGAAAATACTTTTAGTTTTTTTATGACAAACACCACAGCATTTCGTTGATCTAACTAACGAGGACAGGACATTAGCTAGCCAATACGATAAAGGAATGACTTTTTTTGCTAATTTCTTTAGCACATTTGTACAAGCACTTGGAATCTGTCCAAGCCCTACTTTGTCAGGCATTTTCTTTTACTGCAACGGACATAAAAACTCCCTTGCTTTTAACAGAACGTTTCATAATTTCTAACTACGAAAATTATTTAAACTGCGACACTTATCATTCAACCAGAGCTCAAAATATCACATGGATCCTCAAGAGCACATCAAAGACTGTGTTAAAAGATACTTGTATCAGATACATGAGAATCCAGGCTTTTTTATCAATGCTTTCTTTTCCGTATACCAGATATTATGGAACCACTTCAGAAGGGTATCAGCCAGTCAGATTCCAGGAATCGGTACTTTAAAGAAAAAATACACACCAGTATTCCATTTCTCCCTAAACATTTTAAGCATCGAAGTCTTTAACTAACGTGAAATAGCGTGTAAAAAAGTGGTAGTTTTAAGCTTTTCTGCTAATATAATATGGAATCGCGTATCTAAAGAAATTAATAACGATATGATTATATTCGTGTACTGCGACAGGGCTGTGTAGGGCTGTTTCACCTCTCTCTTCATGTGACTTCCCTAGTAGCCCACTGGTTTATGTGCCTGTTTAGTAACCCACAGGTTGTGTGTTCAAATCAAGCTGCCGCCGCAACTTTTCTTTTAACAAACATTTCTTTGAAAAAATAGAATAGCAATATTATGGACAATAATTGACTTTTATATTTCTAAATATCACAACATGATCGAATTTAAGTCATTTTTGATAACAATGAATAGTCACCTTCTTCCCTTCTGACAACGGTCCCTGCTTCTGCTTCCTCCTTCTATTGTGTGTGTGTGGGGGGGGATCCCTTTAGATCTCCCTTCAGATTTAAAAGGTTATTAATCATATCTTCGGTGTTGCATCTTACCAGTGCAGCTGATCTTTTGCTGCCTGGGTCAACCATCACAAAGCTTTAGAGAACTTAACATTTCTATTATCAACAAATTGTAAATACGACGTTTACATTTGCATTATTAATTTTTCACATGGGTGTATGGAGGATTGTCAGCTGTCACTGACAGTAGACCCCCCCTCTTAGGCTGCACACACGATCTTTTAAATTTTTATAGAGAAATGGAGGCTGTACAGTATGCGTTACAATATAAACTTTTATATTGATTTAAATCACATTTTGTTTTAAATCGCAAACGCGTGTTTAATTATATGTGTTTTTTTAATCATAATCAGACAAATGCAATATAAATTGATACAGTATCTTTGTCTTCTAAGTATCTTAATAAACTTTCAGCATAGCTTTCTCCCCATTTAGATTTATTTTTCTTGGGATTTTGGGATCAAACGTGGAAAGATTAGATTGTAATCGTTTTTATGTTTTAAATACATTTTAGAAAAGTGTAATCTATACTAAAAAGCTGTACACCACCTGCTATATAGATACATATTGTAATACTTTCGGGTTTGGATAGGACGGACACAAGAACTCAGACTTGCGGAGTTAAAGGAAGTGAAAGCCTTTATTTTTCTTTTCCGTCACCACCTGCTAGCCCGGCTCTCCCGCGCCCCCGCCCGCCAGCAGCGCAAGCCAACACACCGCCCTCGTGCCCGAGAGAGAGAAAAGAGAGAGAGAGGATCTCTCAAGGAACAAAGCAATTATTGCGCCCGGCTCCTCAATGGGCTTTGACGTGCTAATGTGTTGGTTTCACAGTCCGGGTGTTGCAAGCCTCTAATGTCTCCCGACTTCGAAGAGAGAGGTGAAACAGCCCTACACAGCCCTGTCGCAGTACACGAATATAATTATATCTTATTAATTTCTTTAGATATGTGATTCTTTTAATACAGTCTTTGCTGTGCTCTTGAGGATCCTTGTGATATTTTGAGCTCTGGCTGAATGATAAGTGTCGCAGTTTAAATAATTTTCGTAGTTAGAAATTATGAAACGCTCTGTTAAAAGCAAGGGAGTTTTTATGTCCGTTGCAGTAAAAGAAAATGCCTGACAAAGTAGGGCTTGGACAGATTCCAAGTGCATTTTTGCAATTTACGTTACATTGTGCATTGTGCTGCTGTAATACAGTTTAAAATAATTAAAAGTCTAAGCAGTATCTGCTTTATTTATGCGTTGCAATTTAAAAAAAGTCAAAAACCGCACTCAAAATGCAATTTAGAGCTTTCTGGCAAGAGGAGACACCCAAATTAATAATGTAACATGCCACTGTTTGTGCATGGATAAGTTTATACTGCGATTTCCTTAGATACACGATTCAAAAAAAACTTTTTTTTTGAATCCCCGGCGGAACCGGGCATCCATAAGAATCAAGTAATAGGTATATTCCATGCTGAAAAAAAGAAGAAAGAAAACACATTCCATAAGAATCAGCCCTTTTATATAGCGCCTTTAAAGGTGGCTTCTCAAAACGCTTTACAGGATAAAAACAACAATAACAACAACAACAATATTGTATTTCATTGCACTTTGACAGATCGTCCTTAAATCAATTGTTGACTCTTCTCTCTTTACTACTTGTACCGCTCTGTACCACACAATGATCCCCCCAGAGTCTCTGCCCCGGGTGATTTGGGGTTTTTTGACAGAGGGCAAAAAACTCTCTCTCTTGCTCGCCCACCCCCCCTCTCAATTCAATTCAATTCAATTCAAGGTGCTTTATTGGCATGACCGATGGGTACAATCAGTGTTGCCAAAGCAAATGAAAGTAATGATATTTACATTAAACAAAACAAAAAATAGAAGTAAAATAAAATCTACAGACATATTACAGACATTTACAACAAAGACATATTATAAAATATTGACATATACTGTAGGCGGCTGGAGCATTATTGGGAGACAGACTCACTATTCCTCAGGCTGTGACAGGAGATCACATACTGGGCTGCCAGTTCAACTGAGTTCCCTCCTCCCTCTCCCAGTAGGATTGGGACCCATTGTGATTCTGGCAGGTGTGGGAACTCTGGGATTAGATTTCTGAATTTCGGGAAGAATGTTTCTCTAATCCCAGAGTATCTGTCACAGTGCAGTAGGAAGTGCACCTCTGTCTCTATTTCTCCTTGCTGGCAGTGGGAGCACAGCCTGTCCTCTCTGGGCAGCCAGGTCTGCCTGTGTCACCCAGTTTCTATGGCTAGGTTGTGGTTACTGAGCCTGTACTTCGTCAGGGTCTGTTTCTGTTCCCTCCCCCCTGTGTATTGTCTGTTTAGGGCAAGCGAGAGAGAGAGTTTTTTGCCCACTGTCAAAAAACCCCAAATCACACCTTGCTAATACATTTGCGGTCTTTTCAAAGTATGTGCTGTCCCTTGACAAAACAAGGCTCGCCAGATAATGTGAATCGAAACCTGTTTTTCTAGCTTTTAAAGTCGTGCGATGTGTAAGCAGGAACACATCATTATATCTTACATATGAAAAATACATAATATAGCTCCCAAACAAACGCAAACATGTTTTTAATAAAATGCTTTTATTCACTCATAATCTGACAATTTCAGGAAGACTAAGGAAGGACTAAGGAAATTGTCATCTGTTGTTGAAGCTCTGTGAGCTCGATGACTTTGAGACCACTTGTTATCCCAAGTTGTTTGAATTGCCACAATTCAAATAGAGAAAAAAGAGCTGACTGACAAGATTTAAGATGTGGCTGTCAATGTTGGATTAAAAAAAACACGTTGCCCGACGTTAGTTGCATTGCTTGAAAAATAATTTTATTTCGAGAGACTGGATAAGTAATTCAAGTGTTTTTTTAACTTCCTGAAAAACAAGTAATAATTTAACAATATGTGCAAAAGTTTTATGATATGTCGCTGTTGTGAATGTCTGTGGAGTGTATCTTATTTGCCTGTCCTAGCTGTGCTCTCTCGCTCGCCCTCCCCCCTCTCTCAATTCAATTCAATTCAATTCAATTCAAGGTGCTTTATTAGCATGACAGATGAGTACAATCAGTGTTGGGTATTTACTTTGTAATCTGTGGTCCTTTTAACTGTTTTAACATCTACTGTATTGCTTTGAGATGCCACTTTTAAAGGTGATATATAAAATCAAGGCTTTAACTTGCTTTAACTCCACAAGTCTGAGTTCTTGTGTCCGTCCTAACCGAACCCGAAAGTATTACAATATATATCCTTATAGCAGGTGGTGTACAGCTTTTTAGTATAGATTACACTTTTCTTAAATGTATTTAAAAAATAAAAATGATTACAATCTAATCTTTCCACGTTTGATCCCAAGATCCCAAGAAAAATAAATCTAAACGGGGAGAAAGCTATGCTGAACGTTTATTAAGATACTTAGAAGACAAAGATATCAATTTATGTTGCATTTGTCTGATTGTGAATCAAAAAACACATGTATTTAAACACGCGTTTGCGATTTAAATCAAAACGCGATTTAAATCAATATAAATGTTTATATTGTAACGCATAGGTGACTATTCATTGTTATTAAAATGACTTAAATTCGATCATGTTGTTATATTTAGAAATATAAATTTGTTTGGTGCGAGTGAAGTTTTATTTAATCTCTGACCCAGGGAAAAGTTTTATTTTTTCAAAGAAATGTTTGTTAAAAAAAAAAAGGTCATGGCTCCGGCTGGATTCAAACACCCAACGTGTGATGTGTGAAGCTAACCCACAGCGCCACCGGCAAGGTCACATGAGGAGTGTTGAAAAAGCCCTACAGAAACTTTATCAACAGACAATGTACAGCGTGTACTATTCTTGTGTTGCAGTACATGAATATCATTATATCGTTATTAATTTCTTTAGATACACGATTCCATATTATATTCCCTTTTAATCAAATTCTAAAAGTATGCTTGTTGACTCCGGTATCACGTTAGTTAAAGACTTCGATGGTTAAAATGTTTAGGGAGAAATGGAATACTGGTGTGTATGTTTTCTTTAAAGTACCGAGACCAGCCATATACTGTATGTTTATGTTCCAAAATTAATATCGTTTATGGCCTTCACACACGTTACAGTATGCTCCTATTCTTTTTATGCTCAGCTACTAAGATTTCCCTTCAGTGGTAAAATTCCATATAAATATTCAATACTAAAACGGGCACAGTAAAGACATTTAAATCTTTCTACGACCGACCAACGGACCACGAGTGCCCCTGTCAACCAATCACGTACAGCGGTATTTTGCGTCAACATGCGTCACGATGCGCGAGGCCGTAGCCAATTACCTCCGGTACGTTTCTGTGCCGCGCACTTTGAATGGCTGCATCTGTGTATAATTCCTAAACAAAGCAAGCCACTCTCTGAAGGGGAGCTTTTGAAGGAGTGTATGATAGAAACTGCAGATATTCTTTGTCCATAGAGCAAGAGCAAATTTGAGAAAATAAGTTTATCACACAGAACAGTTACCCGTCGGGTCGAGATAATCGATGAAGACTGGGCTTGCGAGTTGAAAGTAAAGTTTTATTTTTTATTATTTAAAATATTTATTTTTTTCTCTCAGGTTATTGTTAATCTTGAACTAATAATCTTATGTTGGATTCTAAACTTATATAGGGCATAGGTTTTCTGTAACAGCAGCCTTAAGTGGCCCGCTTTACAGTTTCAAAATTTTATGTGGCACTTGGGACAAAAAAGTTTGCCCACCCTTTCCTTTGGTCTTTGGACAGCAGGAGGAAAGTGGTGACCCCCCCCAAAAAAAAAACCCAGAACCCAAAACAAGCTGTGAGGATAAAGCACAAACAGGAACGTATGCTTTTTGTAAATCTTACGGAACATACATTTCTTTTTTTCAATGAATTTCTGTAAAATGCTTTGGGCTGCTTTGTCAAAAATGGATTTATGTAAATCCTTTCCACCCCCACTATAGGCCTTGAACGTGTTTGAAAAGGAGAGACAAACATTTGTACCCATAATACTGAAAATAGAGTGTGCAATAGAAAACAAAAATAAATTCCATTTTACAATCCAGGTTCATACTAGAATAAACACCCTAAACCAACCACTCGACGGTTGGTTAAAAAATAAAAAGTGAGCAAAGATAGAACTTATCATCCAGATTCAATAAATCCACAAAAGAAACAAGACTAGACTCTGCCCTGATCAAGTTGAGGCAAGGCCAGGAGAAGACGCTGCACAATATAGCAACTTTGAAGTAGATGTCAAGATCCTTGTCCTTCCTATGATTCCTGGCAAAGGTATGCTTTAATCTTTGGCTGCTGTTTCATCATCAAAGCTAGAGAGGTGGGGAGGGGAGCAGCTATAAGAGAAGACGGCTCTTAGCCTCAGGCAGTCCTGGACTGAAAGCAGGTGGGAGCACGTGTGAGTCTTGTGCCAAAACACATTACCCAGACAAATACAGTACACAGCAAGATGAGTGGAGAATGAGGGAAGAAACGTACACCAACAACCATGATTATGAAACAGTAGCACTAGATGGGCCCACTGTATTTAGATGGAACAATCCTTTAATTTCAAATTTCATGAGGTAGAGGAGGCCAACAAGTTCAGGAGGTGAGATTGGCAAACTTGGCAGAGTTGTGAAGCAATGGTATTTCAAATGAAACACATTTTTAGAAAAGACAGAAGCCTGATTAACACAAGAAAATATTCCAGAATGGGAAACGTTACCGCAGATATTATTCTGATAAGGCATGTAAAATGTTGCATTTGTTGTATGGGATGATGGCATGATTTATCAATTATATCAATTGTTAATTCCTGTTAAAATTGAACAGTAATGTGATTTCTGATCCATATAAAAAGTGAATAGGATAAATTACTGAATTTTCTTGACCTTACACTCTTAATTAAAATTCATTTTGTTTGGTTGCAGGATTCACGACACATGGTAGCTATACAAAAAATTCTATGAATACATTTGGTACTAATTATGAGTCTCTTAAAATATATTTTACAGTGTTTAAGAACATTTTATTGCAGCAAACAAGGTTCTGTACAGCTTATTTTTTTTTTGGATTGTTGGTGGCTTCTTAAAGTGCTGAAGAGTGTGCTTTGTTAGCACTGCCAACCCCAAATAAATTAATCAAAACAAGGTTTAAAAAAATGGTATGGAAGTAATCAATGAAAGAGATTTTTAGAGGTTTTAGAATATTACCAGCAGAGCATTACAGATTCACTATTACTGTATTTTTAACAGGATGTTCCATACATAAATTCTTTGTTAAAAAAAACATTTTAATTTTAGAGAACATCTTAAAAAAATATTTAGAAATGTTATTTGAAGCATCATTCAAAAAAATGAGAAGCATAAGGGTGCATTGAGTTCCTTGTTATATCCTTGCTAAACACGAGTAAGCATAAGAGTCTTTCTAAATACACAAATAAAATGGAGATTGATTTAGTGAATTAAACCACAACAGACTGCTGCTTCAGTTTCTATCTTGGGTGAGACCTAAAACACAGCTGTAACAGGAACTGAGCAGTTGGCTCTCATCTAAAAGTGTATTTGTATGCTGAAATCATGTTGGAAGGCAAATATGGCAGGAAACAAAGACAGTGAAACTATTCAGAATGTAGAGCAACACCAGAAAAAAGTTAAATGTTGTTGTGAAAAGTTCAATCATTTGCATTTAGAAGCTAAAAGGTTCAGATTAGGCCACGGTGGCCGGATTTTTAAGTATTTTGTTTTCCTCACCCTTTCTTCACAGACCGGTTTCTATGTTCACGAAGGAGTTTACATCAATGGCAACCTTGCTTTAATGTTCACCACAAAAACTGTTTCAAAATATTAAACTGCATACACTAAATCCAAACTATTTTCACAAAAAGAACTCTAAGAGCATTGTGAAATGATACATTCAGAACTGACAAATAAAGTTTTACTAGGAATAACAACACCCATGAATTAAGTGTATTGTAAATGTTTATTGTTTTAATCATAGTAAATTTGGCTTAATACACTTGTCGAGGGCCAACCTCCTGCCTATAGTATGAGGAGGCCGGGAACCCCATGCAGAGTGAGGAGTGATAAAGGGGTAGCTGAAAAAGTGGAGATAAGGTGAAGGAGGGATATTAAAGTTGAATGCAAAGGAGAGAAAGGACTTATGTATAGTATTTATAGTTTGTTTAACTTAAGGAAATCACAAATGGTTCTGATTAAGGACAGCTGAGGCGGGCTGCTGTTACCCCTTTCAAATGTTTGCTGTAATCTCTATTTCTGACCAGAGTTAGAAAAACTCTCAGGAACTTGTGCATATTTCACGATCTCACTTAAATTCTTTATTCAGTTAACCATATTTACACCTTAAAGTATATTTTGAGTGTTATTTTGTTTGCTATTAACATTAAACTGCTGTAGTAAACATATTATTATGTGTGGTATTGAGATGTTCAAAGGAAATAAACATTACAGATCTCCACAAATAAATTAAGTACCTCTACTAACCTCAATGCACTACTTTCCTTTACCATTTAAGAACAGACAATGAAATTTTATGACGACTCTGAAATCTTCCCATTCTTCCTTATATCTCTTTCAGTTCAGCACAGTTATGTACTTGCACAGTCCAATAAGAACATTTATTATTAACTTCAAAATGTATATACACATTATCTTTATTCTTTATCGATCTGTATCAGCATTATAACGTGGCAATTACTCTGCATACATGTTTCCAACTCTTAAAAGTCAATAGGATCATCAGTCACATTCACTCGATCAGACTTGGCTGGAAAAGGGAAATTAAGGCCACAACCATCTGTTTGTAAAACACACTTCATCACTTCCCAGATGTTTAATCTGACGAGTTTGGATAAACATTACACAGGGTTATGAATCCTGATTCACCTCCTAAACCCACAAGACAAACACAGTCTTTAGGTGCTTTCAGCCTCTTGAAAGTGCAGGATCCATTTCAAGGGTCCCTAGATAATAACCTCAGACACAAATTATCTCATTAGGCAGATTAATTCAGACAGCTACTGTAGCAGACATGACAACTGCAGGCTCTTTTTCCTTTATTCTGGCAGCCCAGATGGACTTTGATAGGGAACCTTCTGTGTCTGAAGACACAATATGTAAAAATGCCAACAAATCACAACATTGCTCTTGTTATCCAATTTTTTAGCTTTACCCATGCTAACTGGCTAATATTTATTATTTTTTTGTTTATGTCCTTATAGTTATTCTGCCATATAATTAAACTGGACATTCTGTTACAGTATTCATTTGGATTTCTTAAAGGACATTAGTAAATCTTAAAGATTTGGTCCTACTATGCTGGTTAAAAACATAAATATAGTTTACTGCTTAAGGTTAATCACATATTAATACACTTACTTTATTTTATAAGCATATCTTACTAGTCAAAGTTAGCTTTGATTTTAAAAGATAATCTCTGATGAGAGTGAAAAAACTGTCTGTTGCTTCTATTTTTAACTTTGAAGCCAAGTTAGAAATGTATGTAAATGGCTGTGGTTCAGAATAGAAAAGACCAATATAGGACAGTTAGGCTGCCCAGTGTGCCAAAGGTGCAGCTAGACTCAGTTCAATCATGTCTACTCTTGTATTGACACCCCAATTTTAAACGGAATTGAGGTTCAAATTATTTTGTTGCAGGTGTTTCAAAATCTTAAAGGTCCATGTAGAGCTTGAAAGCACAGATTCTTATTTTATGCATTGCATGTGAACAAACAAGAATTTACAATGACTTCACAAAAACCTTTAGGCACAACCTTCAACAATCTCTACCCAGTCTGTTCTATCTAAGCAAATAGCATCTTGTCAATATTGTACAAGGCTGCATTTTGTAAGTCTTGTATGAAAACTGTCTGAAACAGAAATAATGATCAGCTTATGAAGCATTAATACCATCCTGAAAAAAAGGTGTATTTATCGCATGAAAAATGAAGCCAACAGCCAGCTACACCTATGCAATACTTTAAACATTAGAAGGAAAGAAAAGAAAGAATGTTTGCAGTTCTACTGTAGCATCTGAAAAGGCTTTAAAACTGAGTACGCTGCTCACAAAGCACACAATTGCACAGGAAGAGGGAAACAATACTAGTTTTTCTTTTATAAATGTTAAACTTCCTGAGCCTGATATTCCTTCTTTATAGCCTAAAGCAGACCCCTTTTCTTTGGTGTACAATAAAATAAGGACACTCTTTCACCCAAAGAGAACTTCAAAAAAAGAAAAAGAGAAAAGCTGTCTACATTTTATTTTACTTTGGCATCCTCCTTGTATTGTGCTTTTCATTACTTTTTTTGTCAAGTTCATAGAGATAAATTGGGTTTTGATGATAACTGAGGAGACAATATAAAATATTTTCTTTTGACTATAACCCCAGGGGACAAAAAGAAAGAGATACCCTGCCTGTGTCCTGAATTACTACCCCTTTTAGCTACATAAAGTTTAAGTTTACAATATCCTTGAATGGACCCTGAGGTTTATGACATTACATGAAGTAATGTCTGATTCTGACAGATCAGTATTTTATTCTGCAAGAAATTTATCAACATAACTTTTATGTTTACATTTTTATCTAGTCCTGCCAGTATTAAGTAATATAGTTCTTCATGTGAAGTTAAAGAAAAAAACTTTAACCACAGGTTTTCCTAGCTGCACATCCTGCATGCACGAGGATAGCAAAAAATACCAACATCATTTTGTTTTCAGGGACACAAGGATGCACATGGTTTATATCCATACAGTGAAGAAATTGATTAATATACAGTCTTACAGTGAAGAAATTGATTAATATACAGTCTTTAAATTAAAATAATACAATAAAAAGGTAACTCAGGCAGACATTTAAAAAGCTCCACAAATGTTTTTTGGGGTCATTTGGCTAACTGAAATTAAGCATTTAAGTGCAAAAAAGTTGTTTTTGTGGGAGACTTTAATTTACTCAAAATAGACTGGTAAATAGTTAATGACAGCTTTCTCACCTAGTTATTCTGTCAGAATGGTTGTATATAGTAGATCTTGATTTTTCAAAGAAGATGGAATGAAGAAAACAGAGGTAAAAGAACAATTAAAGAACTGTGATCCCTAATTGGGCTTTAAAGTATATTTTGAAACTATTCGGATTTGGAAAAATCTGAATCTATTCAATCTATTCGGATTGGAAAGTCCAATGCAAAACTTTATTACATTAGAGACAGTTTAAGAGATGTCAAATGGGTAGGGACAGATATGAAAATGGGTGAAAACAAAGCACTTTATGCAATTAGTAAAAAAAAACCCAATATAATCTAGTGAAAGAAAAGGGGTACAATGATTGCAACCACATATGGAAATTGGTAGGAATATTGCAATGAAGACTAAAATAAATAAGAAGTTCTTTCTGGTACTACAACATCAAAAGAACCCTCAATGAAAAAGGGTTTCAAGCATTGAAAAACAAGCATTTCATTCAGGCATTAAAAAGTCATCAATATGCCTCAGAGGAAGGACAACATTCTGTATTGGATAGTCTTGGCTTGCAAGAGGTAGGTGTGTTTTGGGTACTAGAAGTTGTCAAGATTAATAAATCTCCAGAGCCCGATAATATTTCACTAATTGTTCTGAAGGAAATGAGAGATTTTAATCAGAAACCATTGTTACAACTCTTACAGGTTTTCTAAGATAGAGATTGTACCAAGGGACTGAACAATTATGAAGATTGTACTCATCCATAAAAAGGGTGATGAAAGTAAACCAAGTAGTTACAGACCAATAAATCTGACTTCTATGACATATAAAGTAATGGAAACAATCAATTGTTAGAACTGGACTAGAGGATCACTTACATGGAGCTAATCACCTAAGAAATGCTCACACTGGATTTAGAAAAGGTAAGTCTTGCCTAACCCCTGCCTTGCACCCATTGCTTGCCGGGATAGACTCTGGCTCCCCTGCTAACTTAATCCTGAAGAAGAGATTAGAAAATGGATGAATGAATGTCTAACCAACTTCTTACAGCTTTGTGAACAAACAACAGCAGTCATACATAGGGCATGTACATAGAGCATATGATAGATTTTTGCATTTAGACTTTCAGGCTTTTATACAGGTTTGATAAAATACTTATTCTCAAATTGCAGAGATGTGAAGGAGTGAACACTTAAATTGTGGTGATGTAATTAGAAGGATATGTACTAGCACCACTGTTCTAAATTTATATCAATGATCTAGATTCTAGAATAGTTAGTAAAATAATCAAGATTGCAGATGTTACCAAATTAGGAGGATTAGCAAATGATGTAGAAGAAGCAAATGCAATTAAAAAATAATTAGATATAAGTCATGACTGGGCAAACATTTAATTTAGACAAGTGCAGGGTATTGTATGCAGGCAATAGAACATAATTTTATGTCTTCCTCATACAAATTGGGAAACACTGAGCTAAAAGGGGCTACTTATGAAAAACTCTGTTTAAGTTTACATTTACTAGAAAATTGTAAGGATACAATAATGAGGAGGTATGGATCCTGTGCAGCCGCAGAAGTAGCCGGTAGTCACGGCAACAAACAATCTGAATCGAGAGGCGAGATCGTGGTCAATGAGAGGAAGGAAGGTCGAAATCCAAGACAGACATCGGAGGCAAACAATCCAAATTGAGAGGCGAGATCGTGATCAATGAGAGGAAGGTAGGTTGAAATCCAGGACAGACACAGGTGGCAAACAATCCGAACTGAGAGATGAGGTACGAAGTCAAAAGGCAAAAGGGGTAGTCCAAAATCCAGAGTGACACAAGGTTTAGGAATCGCTAGGTAGAGCTCTCAGGGAGTTAACTCAATACCGAGCTGCGGGAAGCGGGTTAGGATGGTTTAAATAGTGCTGCTCGCCGCACGGTAGAGCATGTGCTGATGGATTAACACATGCGGCGGTGCTTGTTATTATTATTAACCCGCTGCTGGTACTGGTAAGCTCTTTTGTGAGATGATATTCGCTGGCTGGTGGTCATGACAAAAATGTAAAGAAGCAATTAATTAGAAGGCACCAAAAGATTGTGGAAGCATGGCTATGCAGCCATGTTGGTGAAGCCGATACACTGGTTTTATTTAAGAAATGAATAAGATAAATGAGAATGAGATCTTTAGATCACTGAACTACTACCTACCAAATGGGCTGAATAGGCTGAATGACTCCCTCTTGTTTGTAACTTTCTTAAGTTCTCATGTTCTTATGTTCTATTTAAGAAACTACAGAGTTTCATTAGGTGAGCAACTCGGGATCCCTTTGTGTTTACATTATTGATTAGGTCAAGTTTCAGTGTCGCATTGAACTAAATATCAATTCAGATGTAATTTTGTATGTAGATGTAGCATATAGTATAGTACAGTATACAGTATAGAAAGTAAATTTAACTTTTTTCTCTCTTAAAATGAATTATACCTTTTTGTTATTTCTATGCATGGAAATTATACATCACACTATATTTGGTCAGCAAATGCGGACAGAAAATAAATCCTTGCTGGACATGTTTAGAGCAGCCACTCAAACCTAACATGCATGTCACTGGGAGATGGGAGGTAACTATAACACCCGAGAACATGGAAATTTCACACATAAGGCAGTCCTGTCTGGAATCAAAGCCAGTGCCCAAGAACTGCAAGACAGCAATTCTCACTTTCATGCTGCTCTGTCACCTCCTGTTACTACAAAATAATTTCTTAGTATATCATTGATTGTTACAGCATTATAGAGAATGCTTTTGAAGTAAAGTTTAAGTAAAGTAAAAACCTTTGTATTCATGAGCTCTCTATTCACAATTTCACCTGTTAGAGCAAAAGTGACCATTTTATTTCCATTCACAGACCAAATGTTGTGAGCTGTGCTGTAGGTGCATAAATGCAAACACCCATCTGCACATCTAAATCTTTCAGATAAACTTTAATCTGTCTCTAGTAAAGGTATAAGATTCTTAACAATGATTTAACATGATTATATAAAAGTGTATCATGGGTTATGCTTTAGTTATTCAGTTTCTATCAGGAAAGCTTTAAATGTACAATGTGTATAGAACTCTTATCAGAATAATGCCTGTATGTGAGTGTTGTAATGCTAAACAAAAGAAAGGTATGTTGGTTGAGTGTGAAGAGTAAGTACAGTACACTTACTTGAATTATAGGGGGAAAACAGTGCTTTGTTTTAAGTTGCCAATATGCATTTTTATTAAAATAATAAAAATAATTTACTAACATTAATATTATGCAAATTAAAATACCAACAAAATACTAGCATTGATGTGGTCAATTTTATTAAAATACTAACAATATTTCTGAAATAGTTAACAGAACAGAAATATTACAGTAGACTGCTTGTTTCACAAGCCGAAGAGCCATACCTTATTTTCCCTTTGAAGGTACTAAGTCACACATTTGTGAAGTCACCATTCATGGAGACTTCAAAGTCCTGTACTTACCTCTTGCAAATACAGAGGATTTATTGTACATTCATTTTAGACAAACATTACTTATAATTGTGGACAAAGTATTTCCACAACTAAGTTTCTAAGAAAAACTAGTAATTAAAATTGTCAGTCAGCATTTAACATTTACAGGGGTGTAAAGTTAGCCAGCAGCCATATCACCCTGCAACTCACAACTAGCAACCCATTGAAGCTAAGCAGGTGTGAGCCTGGTCAGTACCTGGATGGGAGACCTCCTGGGGAAAAACCAAGGTTGCTGCTGAAAGAGGTGTTAGTGGGGCCAGCAGGGGACACTCACCCTGCAGTCCATTTGGAGCCTAATGCCCCAGTATAGTGATGGTAATGCTATACTGTAAACAGGTGCTATCCTTTGGATGAGATGTGAAACCGAGGTCCTGACTCTCTGTGGTCATTAAAAATCCCAGGGTGTTTCTCAAAAAGAGTAGGGGTGTAACCGTGGTGTCCTGGCAAAATTTCCCATTGGCCCTTATCAATCATGGCCTCCTAATAATCCCCATCTATGAATTGGCTTCATTACTCTGCTTTCCTCCCCACTGATAGCTGATATGTGGTGAGCATTCTGGCGCACTATGGCTGCTGTCGCATTATCAAGGTGGATGCTGCACATTGGTGGTGGTGGAGGAAAGTCCCCGTTACCTGTAAAGTGCTTTGAGTGGAGTGTCCAGAAAAGTGCTATATAAGTGTAAGTAATTATTCTTATTATTATTAAAGTATCAAAGTAGAAATACTTTATAACATTACCTAAGTACTATTTCTTGATATCTGTACTTAAGTACATAATCTGGGGAATACTTCAACTTTTGCACAAATATGTTTGTTTAAAAATAGACAAGACTTTTTACTTTACAAACCAGAGTATCAAGTTTACAGCTGAAATCATCAAAGGAGAACGCAAGCTGCAGATAATTATGTATCTGCACAAGCTAAAAGTATAGGGAGAGAATACCATCAGGCATTTCACTACAACCCCTAAAAATCAATATGTGAATTGTCTTGTTTTGTTGTGTATATTTCTTTGCAAAACAAGATGGTACTGGTTTTGTAGGTTAAATCCAGCAACTCTTTGATCACTGAAAACTGTTTATGTAGAGGACTATATGTATTAATATAAGTGTTATTCATTGTAAATGAATAAATTACACCTTTTTCTATATGTCACTGTGGAATATTAAACTCTGTCATTATGTCGTTTGTCATAGATGTTATTTAAATAACTTAAATTCTTGATTTGAAATTAAATGTAACAGGAGATGTTGATAAATATAACTACTGTAAAATGCAGGGTAAGGACACATTTTAGGTACTTTTTAATACTTCAATATTCTTAGAAAATTATACTATTTGTAGTTTTACCAAAAAAAAGTAAATCAATTAGAAATAAACTTACATATTTTCAGAAATGAGTACTTTTTTTCAAGTAACATATTTGAAGACTTTTACACACCTGGACATTAACAATAATGACCTATTTTTTGTAGGTGACACCTTACAATAATGTGCCATTTTCTTTAATTTTAAACTGAATATTTTTAAGCAATACTTTAATGATCAAAATTAAAGTATGCAAATAACTGGCAAACAATGGCTGCTGTTGGTTTCTTTTCGAGATATATCTCTACCAAATTTGTACACTGGCTTGGTGCAATTTTTGCCCATTTTCTTAGCAGATATGCTCAATCTCATTTAAAAAGCTTGAGGATCTCTAATGCACAGACGTTTTCAACCCTTTCCACAGATTCTGAATAGGATTCAAGTCAGGATGTTGACTGAGCCACTCAGGGACTTTCAATTTCTTATTCTTATGTGACTCCAGTGTAGTTTTGACCTGCTTTGGATCATTGTCCTTATTTTTAAAAGTTAATTTTTTGTCCCAGTTTTAAGACTTTAGCAAACTGAAACAGATTTGTTTCTAGTATTTACCTTTACTTTGCTCCATCCATTTTTCCATTCTCTGCTAAGGAGAAGGATGACCATAATATGATTTTGCTGGATGCTGCTGACTGGAAACTGTGCTGTCTTGACTGTGCCAAATGTAAAACTTGGCATTTAAACTAAAAAGTTACAATTGTGTTCTTGCCTGACCACAAAACCTTTTTGCCACATGCCTGCAGTATCACATACTGTAGTGTGCCTCTAGGAAATCTACACCCTCTTGAAGGTTTTTCAATGTTTGGTTGACTCAGTTTCATTTAAATTATATAATGATTTATATTATACTTTTCTCTTATCTACATGCCATACTCAACACTTTGGAGGGGAAATATTTTTATCATATTATTATCATAATTGGACAACTCTCCATCCTCCTGAGTTAACTTCAATGGCATAAATGGCACCTCATTTTTAATGTTATACAGTACATTACAATATTACATTGTATTAATACAGATGCAGCCATTCAAAGTGCACGTAACAGACACGTACCGCAGGTGGCGTCGCGCATTGTGACGCAAGATGACGCTCGGTACGGTGATTGGTTGACCGACAGGGGCACTCGTGGTCCGTTGGTCTGTCGTAGAAAGACTTACAGTAAACGTCTTTGCTGTGCCCGTTGTAGATATTGAATTTTACCACTGAAGGGAAATCTTAGTAGCTGAGCATAAAAAGAATAGGAGCATACTGTAACGCGTGTGAAGGCCATAAACGATATTAATTTTGGAACATAAACATACAGTATATGGCTGGTCTTGGTACTTTAAAGAAAAAATACACACCAGTATTCCATTTCTCCCTAAACATTTTAAGCATCGAAGTCTTTAACTAAAGAGATACCGGAGTCAACAAGCATACTTTTAGAATTTGATTAAAAGGGAATATAATATGGAATCGCGTATCTAACGAAATTAATAATGATATAATTATATTCATGTACTGCAACACAAGAATAGTACACGCTGTACATTGTCTGTCGATAATGTTTCTGTAGTGCTTTTTCAGCACGCTGTATGTGACTGTGCCGGGGACGCTGTGGGTTAGGTTCCTGACTCCCATGTCACACAGTCTGTGATTGAATCCCATTGGAACTATGAGTTTTTTTTAACAAACATTTCTTTGAAAAAATGAAACGTTTCCCTTGGTCAGAGATTAAATAAAACCTCACTCGCACCAAACAAATTTATATTTCTAAATACCACAACATGATTGGATTTAAGTCTTTTTAATAACAATGAATAGTCACCTATGCGTTACAAAATAAACATTTATATTGATTTGAATTGCGTTTTGATCGTAAACGGGTGTTTAAATATATGTGTTTAAAGGCGATATACTGTATAAAAGCGTTGATTCTTATGGAATGTGTTCCGCCGGGGATTCAAAAAATTTATTTTTTTTAATCGCGTATCTAAGGAAAATAGCAGTATAACTTTGTTCATGCACATCATTATACAGTATCTCATTTTGTATTTCTATAAAAAAAAATCGTTTGCCCAGCCACTATTGTTGTTATTGTTTTTATCCTGTAAAGCGCTTTGAGGAGCACAGCTTTTTCACCACTTAGATTACTTTTTGACACCATCCTTACACAAAGCAGAAACTGATTGTATTTTCCGATGACATACTGTACAAGTGCAAAGATTACAGATTTTAATCGTCTTTTTTCTGAACCAGGGAAAATCTGATCATGTTTCACTATAACAATAATAAAAAACTTTATTTTACATATCACCTTGTAGCGGCAATGCTTGTAATAAGACAGAGTTAAGCGTTGGTATGCTCCTAAA
This sequence comes from Atractosteus spatula, assembly GCF_055471065.1. Lineage (NCBI taxonomy): Eukaryota > Metazoa > Chordata > Actinopteri > Semionotiformes > Lepisosteidae > Atractosteus > Atractosteus spatula. The sequence continues at coordinate 27,738,015 of NC_142712.1, forward strand.
GGAGGCCCCATCTCACCCTCCATCTCTGTGGTGCAACCACAGAGAAAGAATTCATGCAAGTTGATTTAAGATGTTTTTCTTTTGATAAGAAGCAAGCTCCCAGACGGGGATGCCATTAGCTAAGCCTGGCTATCATGATCAATGGTCATCCACTGGCGCCTATCAGTCTAGGGAGTGCCGAATGGACATCTGGACTGCATTTCTAAGTGTCAAGAGTAAGTGACTTATATCTCACCTTGACCAACCAATCAGGGACTGGTAATACCACGTGGGTCTCCAATGCCCGCCAAACTCTCAACCAATCAGCACACATCTGGGTCTTGATCAAAAAGGGAGCGCAAGCTCAGTTCTGGGCTCTCCTTGGCCATTTTCGCGCATCCTCAGAGACAATCACGTGACAACTGCTGTTGTCTGCAAAAGGACTTGGACTTTGTTCTAAGCGCGAGGCCGAGGATCCCGTACGTACTCAGAATTCTACCAACGTGAATGCTCCGCTTGATCAACGGCAGCCTACAGTTGGACCCTCGTCGACAACCTGAATAGCTTATTCAGAAGCAGCGCTGGACCGGGAACGAACCAGTTTCTTCCCAGGCAAAAGAGTGACTTGTGAGGACTCGCGGTCACACTCTGTGCATAGAGACTTTCTACTAGCCAGCCGGACTGCTGGTAGATCCCCTCGGAGCAACGACTGCCCTGCGCGCCGCAGTCAGATTCCTCCGCCCGTCCTACTCCGAGCTGCACCTCGACTGGTTGGCCGGTAGCCAGAGGACGCCGACACAACGCCCATTGGACAACCGCTGCAACAGAGGCTGCAACAGAGCCTGTCAGCTGGTTTGGTGTTCGTGCCGGGAAATTCCAAATCCAAACACAGTGGATAAGTAAACCCCATGTTCTACATTGCGTCTCGAGAATTTAATTGTACCTCAACACAAGTTGTTATCAATTTAATTCATGAGTAATGTATTTACTTCCGAGTTTAGAGTAACAGTGGGTAATAACACTGATTAGCGATTTGGTAACCGAACGATATATATTGACATATATTCTCTGTTGTGTATCTCTTTGTGTTTGCATCTCTTCGAGATTATATACCTTGTATATTGATAACCCTCACAGTAAGGTCTGCCGCTCGTATCCAGGCAGACTAGTATATGTTTGGTGCACAGTTTATATTAATAAATGTATCTCGTGTATTGAACCCGTGTGTGTGCGTTGTTAGTTGTTCTGACGATTGATTTTCTAAAAGCCCCAACGAACAACCTCGTGGTTACTGCTACAACCTTTAAAAGTGGCATCTCAAAACAATACAGTAGATGTAAACCACAGATTACAAAGTAAATACCCAGACAAACGCAAACGCGTTTTTAATAAAATGCTTTCATTCATTCAACAGAGAGAGCGTAAAACCTGGGTGTAACAGCTGTTCCTTTTTCTGATCACTCGCTCTCTGAGATACATGAGAATCCAGGCTTTTTTATCAACGCTTTCTTTTCCGTATACCAGATATTATGGAACCACTTCAGAAGGGTGTCAGCCAGTCAGATTCCAGGAATCGGTACTTTAAAAGGAAAAATACACACCGGTATTCCATTTCTCCCTAAACATTTTAAGCATCGAAGTATTTAACTGACATGTGAAATAGCGTGTGAAAAAGTGTTAGTTTTAAGCTTTTCTGCTAATATACAGAAGCAGCCATTCAAAGTGCACGTTACAGACACGTACCGCAGGTGGCGTCGTGCATTGTGACGCAAGATGACGCGCGGCACCGCAGTACGTGATTGGTTGACTGACAGGGGCACTCGTGGTCCGTTGGTCTGTCGTAGAAAGACTTACAGTAAATGTCTTTGCTGTGCCCGTTGTAGATATTGAATTTTACCACTGAAGGGAAATCTTAGTAGCTGAGCATAAAAAGAATAGGAGCATACTGTAACGCGTGTGAAGGCCATAAACTATATTAATTTTGGAACATAAACATACAGTACTGTATATGGCTGGTCTTGGTACTTTAAAGAAAAAATACACACCAGTATTCCATTTCTCCCTAAACATTTTAAGCATCGAAGTCTTTAACTAAAGAGATACCGGAGTCAACAAGCATACTTTTAGAATTTGATTAATAGGGAATATAATATGGAATCGCGTATCTAAAGAATTTAATAACGATATGATTATATTCGTGTACTGCGACAGGGCTGTGTAGGGCTGTTTCGCCTCCCTCTTCATGCGACTTCCCCTGTAGCCTACTGGTCTACGTGCCCGCTTACCAACTCACGGGTTGTGTGTTCAAATCCAGCTGGTGCTGGACTTTTCTTTTAACAAACATTTCTTCGAAAAAATAGAATAGCGATATTATGGACAGTCAATTGACTATTATATTTCAAAATATCACAACATGATCGATTCTAAGTCATTTTTGATAACAATGAATAGTCACCTTCTTCCCTTCTGACAACGGTCCCTGCTTCTGCTTCCTGCTTCTATTGTGTGTGTGTGTGTAATAGAGTAAATTTTTATAGAGAAATGGAGGCTGGACAGTATGCGATACAATATAAACATTTATATTGATTTAAATCGTGTTTTGATTTAAATCGCAAACGCGTGTTTAATTATATGTGTTTTTTTAATCATAATCAGGCTAATGCAACATAAATTGATACAGTATCTCTGTCTTATTTTTAGTAAATAAAGTGCATTTTTGCACACTATATGTGCAAACGTTTTATGATATGTCGCTGTTGTGAATGTCTGTGGACATGTGCTGGCTGGACAGGAGGCTCTACTGTACACAGAGAGCTTAGAAGACAAAGATATCAATTTATTTTAGTCAAAAATTTATATATCACCTTTAAAAGTGGAATCTCAAAGCAAAGTAAATACCCAACACTGATTGAACCCATCTGCCATGCTAATAAAACACCTTGAATTGAATTGAATTGAGGGAGAGAGGGGGGGGGGGGCGCGCGGCAAATAAGATACACTCCACAGGCATCCACAACAGCAACATATGAAACGTTTGCACATATAGTTAAGTTATTACTTGGTTTTCAAAGTCGGGAGACATTAGAGGCTTGCCACACCCGGACTGTTAAACCAACGCATTAGCACGTCAAAGCCCATTGAGGACCCGGGCGCAATAATTGTTTTGTCCCTTGATTTACTGATCTGCATTAATTATGGAAATCGAGTTCCTGCTCTGTGCAGACGACCTGGTCCCGCTGTCGCCCACAGAACAGAGGCTGCGCCAGAACCTGGCACTGCTGGAACAGCACTGTCAGACCTGGGCGCCGACAGTCAATCTGGACAAGACCAGACTTATGGTTTTCCAGAAAAAAAGCCAGACCTCAGGGAAACAGGTACAAATTCACACTTAACAACACATTAACACCTAACAACGGGAGCAGGGACGAATTAGGCCAGTACCCACTATTGTTAAACATACAGAAAAGGATATTAAAGTATTGAATATTAGTATTGGCTTTAGTATTAGCCATACAGAACATTAAAGTGCCCCTTTTCCATTCAGCGGGTGCCTGAGCCGCTGTGTCCTATCTTCTGACAGTCGCCGTTGTGAACAAACATTTCTTTGAAAAAATGAGACGTTTCCCTTGGTCAGAGATATAAATATATAATATATAAATAAATTAAATTTAACTAACATGTGAAATAGCATGTGAAAAAGTGGTAGTTTAAGCTTTTCTGCTAATATAATATGGAATTGCGTATCTAAAGAATTTAATAACGATATGATTATATTCGTGTACTGCGACAGGGCTGTGTAGGGCTGTTTCGCCTCTCTCTTCATGCGACTGTACCAGGAAGAGGATTTCTTTCTATTCGAAATGTGTATTTTAAAAGTTTAAGAAGTAAAAACCTTACAGCATACACAGATTTCTAAACTGATCAGGATCGTTATCTTTGTCTTATGCATAATAATGTTCACCGCTCTGTCCAGCAAATTAATAATAAACTTTATTTTATATAGCGTTTTAAACAAATAAGTAATTAGATTGCTCATAAACCTAATCACTTGTTTTTTCTTTTTATTTAAGCTCAGATTTCAACTATAGATCGTATTATTAATAACCATAATAACAACCAACAAACAAAAACAACCATATAAACATAATACCAACCAAAAACATAGATAACGACCACAATACAAAATCAAATATATCAAACCATTATACTCTCACAAATTCCTCCAATTATCATAATCCCGCCCCTTATGCAAAACCAAACCCTCCTCCCATCCCAGTTTCTCCTCTTTATCATAAACAAAATCCACCTCAATTTTCAACATAAAGCCTTGCTGCTTACTGGGTTTTTGAGGGGGGGAGGTGTCTTTCGCTGGAAATCTTGCCTGCTTCTACTCTACGAGTACAACCCCCTCTCTGCAGGAGTGCTGGCAGTGACGAATTAAACCGGTTTCACAAGTATTTTTAAAGTAGGAAGTACAGTGTTAACTGGTAGCTGGGCACCTCAATTAAGTCGCTTTAACATGCTAATGCGTTGGTGTAACAGTCCGGGAGTGGCAAGCTTCTAATGTCAACTCGACTCGATTGGAAGACAATGAACGTATTTTAGCCCTAAATGAATTAATAGCAAACATGGTTTACATAAAATACATTTTTCCAAGAAAGTTTATAATAATGCGATCTATAGTTGAAATCTGAGCCTAAATATAAAGGAAAAGCATTTTCAGAGAGCAATCACGCTGTGTTTATGTAGAAAAAGCGATTAGGTTTATGAGCAATCTAATTACCTATTCGGCTAAAACGCTATATAAAATAAAGTTTATTTAGAGATGAATGATCAGTGTCGCAGTTTAAATAATTTTCATAGGAGGGCTTGGACAGATTCCAAGTGCATTTTTGCAATTTACGTTGCATTGTCCAATGTGCTGTTGTAATACAGTGTAGAATACAGTTAGTCTAAGCTTTATCAGCTTTATTTATGGGTTGCAATTTAGAAAAAGTCAAAAACCGCACTCAAAATGCAATTTAGAGCTTTCTGGCAAGAGGAGACACCCAAATTATAATGTAACATGCCACTGTTTGTGCATGAACAAAGTTATACTGCAATTTTCCTTAGATACGCGATTAAAAAAAATAAATTTTTTGAATCCCTGGCGGAACACATTCCATAAGAATCAGCGCTTTTATACAGTATATCGCCTTTAAACACATATATTTAAACAAGCGTTTACGATTTAAATCAAAACGCGATTCAAATCAATATAAATGTTTATTTTGTAACGCATAGGTGACTATTCATTGTTATTAAAAAGACTTAAATTCGATCATGTTGTGATATTTAGAAATATACATTTGTTTGGTGCAAGTGAGGTTTTATTTAATCTCTGACCAAGGGAAACGTTTCATTTTTTCAAAGAAATGTTTGTTAAAAAATAAAGTGATACTGTACAGTAGTTCCATGGGATTCAATCACAGACCGTGTGACATGGGAGTCAGGAAAATTAACACACAGCGCCACCAGCGCAGTCACATGCTGAGGGCTGAAAAAGCACTACAGAAACATTATCGACAGACAATGTACAGATTTGATAAAGCTATAAAATAATGTAATTAGGCACAGAACAAGTTTACAGCACAGTACAATAATAAATGCTGACCATGACTTTAGAAGCAAAAATTACCTTACACTCAATTTAAACACAAGCTGTCTTTAGCCCTCTAAGCTGGTTCATACAGAAATGTAGAGAACCAGGCTCAGAACACACAGCTTCATTAGCGAATACATATGCAGGACAACTAGAGAAGACGTTTTACAGAGGATGGATTTTTAGAAACATCCCATCAGTGACATCACTGAAGTCAACTCCTACTGTAGGTAACTGTCGTGTGGATAGTTTCACAAGAATCAGACAAAGGTTTAAGCATCGCTTGTTCTAGATAAAACTGCAAAAAAAAAACAACAACCCATAATGTACTTCTTTGCGGCTCTGTTTGCCCAAATCATACATTCACAACGTGAAATTAGAAAATAATAATATTAATAATAATAATCGGTGTCAAGACATACCTCTCAAATACTGTAAATCAAGTTAAAAATATCTCAAGACCGATTCTGGTCATAATGAAACCATGTTTCGTGTATGTTTTCTTTAAAGTACCGAGACCAGCCATATACTATATGTTTATGTTCCAAAATAAATATCGTTAGTGGCCTTCACACGCGTTGCAGTATGCTCCTATTCTTTTTATGCTCAAGCACTAAGATTTCCCTTCAGTGGTAAAATTCCATATAAATATTCAATACTTAAACGGGCACAGTTAAGACATTAAATATACATATACATACTGTATACAGTACAGTTTGCATACGGTAATATGTTTATGTTCCTAAATCAATCTCTTTTATGAGCATGTGAAAGGCATGGGGAATCAATTCTCAAAAATTACTGTACTTTGCATGATTGGAAAAAAATGCGTGATTGCGAAATGCTGTGGTGTTACTTTTACAAAGACGGTCAATGAAAAAAATAATGTGGACCAGGGCAATACTTTGAGTTTACAGCTTGTCCAAGGTCATTTATTATTAATACTATTAGTAATATCTTCGTTAAAGACTTTGATGGCTACAGCTCGAACATGAGAGGTTGAGCTTTATTAGCTCCACCTTGCGTAAATTCCGGATACTATTATTTTGCTAGCGGTATTTACCGGTAACTCGCGGTAGACTGCGTACAGCGTACCGGAAAGTAATGCGGTATCGCCCGCACATTTTGAATGGCTGCATCTGTACAGTTCAACAGCATCAGACAGGAGTGCTCTATCATGAGTCATCTAAATGAAGTTCATGTAGGTAGTTTAGTAGTACTAGTTAAAATACTGCACAGGTCTGACTCCGTACTAAATTTCTATAAGGCAAAAACTTAATTTGTGAATCTGTGGTAAATGGCAAAGTACTCACAAGGAAGTGATTAGAGAAGGTAGACTGTAAGCTCTTTCCCCTTACAATGATGGCCAATTAAAGATGCCAGCCATACATTGCCAGACACTGGCAGTTACTGAAGCAAGAAACAGCTGTGCTCTCTGGAATGAAGAAGAGAACAGAAGGAGACAAATACAGTGAAAACCTACAAACCCATTTGCTGAGACACAAGCTGTTGTGCTGGAATCCAAGCCATTGTTCTGTGATACAAGCCACTGTGCTGTGAAGTTGTGAAGTCACTGCATGACTAATCCACCTCCTATACTGGAAGACTGGTAAAGATGGAGCTATTTGTATAGAAGCCATTTAACAGTTTATGTGCCCAGCTTATTATTAGCTAGAGACAGGATATAAAGTACAACCTAGGCACCCAGCAAAGGGCTAGGTTTTCTTTTAAGTTTTTTGTTTCTTCGAAGTGGATGGTGTATTCACACACATAAATAAATAAACTGTTTTTTTACCTTAAGACTTGTGTTTGGTTGTGTCTGTGGTCAGGGGCCCACCTATGATACTGTACCTGATTGTGACCTGGCCCATGTGCCAACCATGTCTGGTTTCTACATAAAAGGACTGAATTAGCATCATAATACAGGGATACTATATAAATGGTAATTAATGAAAACACTTATTGTATGGTCTTTAAAGTGCTTATTATTAATTTTCTATTATTTTGCTTAGTATATGGTGTGGGCTATGTATTTTAATGTGTGTTTATTTTAAAAATAATATGCAACTAATTTTAACACATTAATGAGTTAACAACCCACCACCTGTGAATTAACTGGTTTAGTTGGCTAAAATAAAAGCAGATGTGGATGCAGAGGACAGGAGACTGTCAGGAAAAACTCAGAGATGTGGAGGAGGTCCGGATGCATGAGTGTGAAATAGCTTTCACCTATATGAAGCAGCTGTTTTGTTTTTGTGAACATGACTATTAAATTCTCCACTTTTGCTACTGTTCTCACTCCTTTTAATGAAAGCTATTTTTAATATTTTGTCCAGTTAACCAACCTGTGACACTTTAAATGTGTGATTAAGCCTGTCTTATACAGATGTTATATAGACAGAAATAATATAATACTGTAACGCTTACGGCCGACAGGTACTGTGTAAGAGCCGGCGTACCAGAGCAGGTGACGTCACCGCCCTTCCCTGTGATAGCAGGACTACAGCTACTGGGCTGTAGAGAGATCTCTCTTTAGCTCACGGGGCTAGGTCACTGCAGAGAGACGCGGAAGTCCCGGGTTCGAGCCCCGGACAGCGTGGGGCCGACCTGATGCGGCAAGGGCGCCCGCCTGAGCCCCCGTTACGTTACAATACTGTATAATTCTATAGTTTGGGAGTTTCTAGACTGAGTTTGGGAAGCTCAATAATGGTCAGAAACTTTAGGAGTTGGTCTTCACCATGGTTAGCAGAAACATATTGTAGCGGCGAGGCTTAATAATAAGAAAGAATTAAGTGTTCTGAGCCTTCCCAAATGAGGCCCCATTTCTCTGTTCATCTCTGTGGTGCAGCCACAGAGAAACTATTCATGCAAGCTGATAAGGTTTCCTAGGACAGCTCCCAAAGGGGGATGCACTTAGCTAAGCCTGGCTATCATGATCAATGGTCATCCATTGGCGCCTATCTGTCTAGGGAGTGCCAGATGGACATCTGGACTGCATTCCTAAGTGTCAGGAGTAAGTGACTCATATCTCACCTTGATCAACCAATCAGGGACTGGTAGGGCTGAGTAACCCATGTGGGACTCTGATGCCCATGGAACTTTCAGCCAATCAACGAGCTGAAGTTCCTCCAGGTAAAAACAGGCAACACAGAGAGCCTGGGAGATTCAGAGAGATTCAGAGAATTCTGTGAACTTTTTCGAAGGGAATTCTAAAGGAGAATTCCAGGGCAGGACAGCCCAGGAGCAGAAGGCTCCCAAGGGCAGGACATTCTCGCAGCGCGCCTCCTGACCATCCTGAGACTCAGCCCGGACAACCACGGAACGGCCAGTGTGTCCGAGTGCCAGAACTTTCCTTTGTTCTAAGAGTCTAGAGCGGAGGTTGCCAGAGAATAACCAGTGGAGGTTGCCAGAGAGTAACCAGCAGCAGGCCTCGTGAACAGGTCAGAACTGTGGACAGCTGAATCACTATTCAGAACTAGCTCTTCATCAGGAACGAACCGGTCCTCTTCCTGACTTGCTGGGACCCACAGTCATCTTTTCTCCTGTGCGCAAACTTTGCTAGTTAAAGCCAACACTAACTAGCCGGTCAGTGAGCATCTGCAGCGCACCGTCGCAAGCCGCACAGCACAGCCTGGCACCGAGCCAGAGAGCGTGGATTGGACAGCAACAGCCTGCAACTGTTTCTTTGTGCCCGCAGGAGATCTGAATCCCCAGAGATTGGATGAGTATTCAACTTCACTGCATTACAGCTCGAGAATTCAATTGTTATCCCAACCAGTTGATATCAATTTAATTCCTAAGAGTTATGTACTTGTTTTGAGTATCTAATGTAGAAGTTATAACCAAGTTCATTTATGAAATGGTCTAAATGAATGATATACTGAACGTATGTCCTCTTGATGTGTAACTCTTCGTAACTGAATTAATATATATCTTTTGTATTCTGATAACCCTCTCAATAAGATCTGTTAGGTTTATATGCATATTTTATGTATTAATAAATGTATCCTCGTGTATTAGTACCTGTGTGTGTGCGTTGTTTGAGTTATGTCGCATGGTTGGATTCTAAAGCCATCGCAAGAATCAATTTTGTGATTTACTGCTACAATTAATAATTGTCACAGTAAATGCCCAAACCCTACAGAACTGGTGCCTTCAGAGAGCCACTACATTTACATTTTGGCCGGCTATGATTACATATTTGGCGTCCCTGAACGGCTATGAAACATTACAATATCATGTCCCAGTCAATGAAGATTTCAGAGGAACTTGAAGTTTGATTGATTTTTGATTGGAAATTGATTTTCATCAATCTGGTTAAAAAACATCTCTAAACCTTTGGGGCTCTATCATACTGCTATCTAGCAGTCCATAAATTGAAAATATTAAAGACAACAGTGACACTACTCAGGACCTGTAGTCCTGCCTCACAACAAAGCAATTACAAAGAACCCCAGAGTAACATATAAGAATCTGTAGGACTCTATCTGCAGCTAATGCCAGTGTTCTTCCCTCAACCATCAGGGAAAGACTGAATGGGAATGGTTTTAATGGGAAGATATCAAGAAAGAAACCATTCCTCTCTAAAAAGCATCTTCTGTCCAACAAGCGTGGTGATAGGAATATCATAGTTTGGCTGTTTTTCTGCCTCAGAATCTTAACAGCGTTCCTCCCTTAATGGAACCATCAATTTTGCATTTTGGATTGGCAGAAACCAAATCTGGATCCAAACCCCATGGAACTGTTATTGCAGGACCTAATGCAGGCTGTTCATACAAGGAAACGTAATCTACTTGAAGCAGTTCTGTAAGCAAGAATGGATCAAATTTCCTCAGAGCTGATACCAGAGATTTCTAAATAGGTTCAGGAAACATATACAGTAATTACAGTAAAGTGCTCAAAAAGGTGCCACCAGTCTCTGAATTAAAGGGTTCACATTCTATTTCACATGAAGATATATATATATAATACTGTATATATATATACGTTTGGATAATTTTCTCAAATAATCCAATATTTGATTCCTTTGTGCTATGTGTTTAATCTGGTTATTGACTTCTGTGAATACAGACCAAGCAGCCTTTCTCATGCTACAGTATACAGTACAGTATGTATCACCCTTTGGTGGTGCTACAGACCAGTTCAGGTGATTTTTCTCCTTATAATACTAAGCAATAAAATTAATTTAAAGTAATTGACTATATTCCAGAATGTGTCTTCAGTCTCTGACCTGTAAATTGCATGTTATTTTGTCCTAAAGACTTTTATTAAGATAAGCACAAATTAATATTTCATTTAGCATGGAATAAAATGTCATTCAGCCCTATACCTGCAAAGTCTTAAGTTTTTTTTCACAAGACATAAATATTATTTTCCAATATTTAGGTTATCTCCACAGAAACAAAAGGTTGATTAACAGCTTTATACTCAAATTCCCCAACAATTAATTTGACTATGTGAAGTTTTTTTTAAATAGATGATAGTGCAGGGCTGTGCTGTACCTATATGTTTGGCATTGGCTTTAGAGCTGCCTGTGGCAGGCATGTCTTAGTTGAAAGGGCATGTACACATTGCGTGGATTCTTTCCTGACCCTGGGAATCACTAGTGTTGGCCAGCAAGTGGCCTTGTTTCTCATATACCACAATGGCTGCATTGTCTGCAGTATGTTCAGTTAAATTATCTTCAGATTAATCCAGTTTGGCTAAATAAGTCCCATGAGAACTGTGAGACAGGTTCAGAAAAGAACATAATTAGTGCCTTTTTGTGCTTGAAGGGTTAATTAAAAGAAATTAAAAGCCAAAATGATTGCTTTAATAAGAATATATTCCATCAATTCTATATGCTATATTTCTGACCTACTTGTATTTCTTTTGACATATTTAATTTCTGACTGGTACAGTTAGTATAACTGAACAGTATTGCTCACACAGTACATGGAAAAATATACAGTTAGTACATCTTTTTTTTCTACTGCATCAATGCATTGTTCATAAAGGCTAATAAATTACTGGGTTGATGAATGTGTGGAGGAGGGAGTATACAGTAGGTACATAATTTTCTCTTTTATGTTTTCATCAATATAATAAAGTAAGAGGTGCTCTCCAACATCTTCAGTACAAAATCACACAGCTTTGTTTAAAATTGTATAAGGCTTATCCCTTCCTTAGTACCGAATGATCAAAGGATTTCATTCCAAAACAAGATTGCACCACAATCTTACATGTCAGGGAAAAGCTTGTTTGTTATTTGAAACAGTTCATGTTATTTGTACAGTACAAGCCACTGTCTTTTAAAATTATTCCTTCTAACTTAATGAGCACAGCAAGTTAGAAATATGACATGTTAAAAAATCTATCCACTTAATTTTAATAGTCCTTAACACCTCTGATAATGACCATGTACAATGGTTGCTTTCAATCTGTTCCGGTCTAAATTTTTAAATGTCAGATCTGATAACTTACAGTTTGATAACCTGAACAGGTTATCATTCTATAAATATCTAATAGGTGGAAATTTACAGTGCTTTAATCTGATGAGGTTTTGTCAACAGAGCAATTTCAGAAGCTGTACTTTATAAGCAATTGATTTAACTGACTATCATTTCAATCATTGCTTTTCTCATACAAATCATACAAAAAAATACAAATCTTTGTAGTTGTTAATATCATTATTTTGTTTTGTACCTCAGTAGGGAATTAGTATGAGCTAGCATACTTTTTCTGTGAGAAACATAGACGCATAGTCAGAATATTTGCACTACTGTGCAAAAGTCTTAGATTGTTTGTGTTGCCAGCCTATTTCCACTTGTTTTCCATTCTTTATGCTAAAACAGAATTCTATAGTGTTTGTCTACTGTAATTTATTTTTAGGTTTTTGGTTGTGTAGAGAGTAAGATGTGATTTTATTTAACGAATTTCTTGCAATTACATACTGTAGCACTTGAGATCAGCATACAGTTGTGTAGTAGGTAAGTCTTGGACTTGCAACAAAATGTGGGTTTAAGGTCCTGCTGTAGACATTGCTGTTGTATTTAGTTGCTCCAGTCTGCCCAGCTTTGCATGTAGGGATTAGCACTGTCCTATCCAGGGGGTGGTCACATGCTCTCTTGGCTGGTTTAAATCAAGCTTAGCTGTGGACATTATCTTTTTAATACAGAATAGGTATTTCTTTCATGTTTTAATAATTTTACAATCCTCACCTAGGTGGAACTGAAGGTATTACTTAAAATTAATTTCAATTTTAATTCTTAAAACTTTTTAGTTTGTTTGTACACTTTATGATTCTGTACATTATCACACTATAGTGTAGTGCATTGCACTGTGCACAGATCTTGGTGTGGAGCTGCTTTACAGGAACATTCTAGCTTCTCACTACTTCACTCAGATCTCCAGCCAAGCATAGCAGGTAGTTTAATGTGCTAGCTGGCAAAAGCCAGACTTCCCTGGCAGGCAGGTGATTAATGGCTGAGCATTAATGATACTTAATGCCTCTGAAAATCCCTTCAGTAGCATCAAAGATGTTAAAGAGCCCGCGATAATGCTTCTCTATAGAAGGGATTACAGGGCACAGAAAGGAGTTTGCATAGAAAGCAGTGAACAGTAATAAAGCAGCAATCACAGCGACACTTAGTGCCAACAAAGTTTCGAAACGTGCAGGAATGTGCTTTCAGAAAGGTTCAGTGACAACAACTTCATTGTAGTGCTCGGAGAAGATAGCACCTTCTTCTGTCTTCTTATTCACACCTTCTTACTGACAAATGTAAAGTGAAACACATTCTGAAGTGCAGGACAAAATAATCTAAAGATCCTGAACCAATATTTGAAAGCTTTTCTTTATGAAAAACCTTATTTCGAAGATATTTTAAACCTAATTTCTTCTCCCATAATAAAGAAATGTATCTATACTTAAAATTATATTCCTAGAGAAATATCCCTTACAATCATAAGTTTTTATTTTACTAATTTCTGTGGCAGTAGGTAAATAAATGCAGTGTTTATTTAACCATTGGAATCTCCATGCAAATATGGATGAGAAGGTATAAGGAATGAAATCCTTTGTGAAGGATTTTCAGGGGGAAAATCTGGAAATTATAGGATGTCTGTGTGCAACAAAATATTCCTTTTAGATTTGTAATTGGTATTTAAACATAGGAATCAAATGGCAGGAAATGTGTTTTGTACTGTAAGTTTTTAAACCAAAAATCCAGATGACAGGATTACAGATAACAATATTAGTATTGTTCATATGGCTTTAAATGGTTGTGTTTACTTGCATTGAATTGTGATAGTACTGCATCTGTACATCTGTTTGTCAAGTCTGCTTTAGGCTAAAACTTCAGTGAAAAACTGAGTTGCTTCTGTCTGTGTGCAATAATGATAATAATAGTTCACACAATTTCAGAATAAATTAATCTGTCAGTTCAAAGTCCCTCAGATAGAAAGTAAATTTATGTAAACAATTTTCAACAATAAAAAATATATATGTTTTAATAAGTTAATTAAAAAGAAAGTGAAATAGTGTGCTTGAATAAGTGTCAAGCCTCTTTTCAATAGTAATCCTAAATCATCTCAGGTGTAATCTATTACAAATCACAACCCAAGGTATTTAACCTCTGTTGATTTGTATTGATTCTCATGTTTTCAGGTTAATTCAGCTGTAAATATTGATTCCCTCTGCTGGGTTATGCATTTCAAAGAAAACACTCAACTTTAAAAAATCAAAAGCCTTGAATATCCCTTGGAGCATGATCAAATCGATTATTGAGAAGTGGAAGGTGTATAGCAGCACCAAGAACCTACTTATATCAAGCCATCCCTATAAATTGGATGACTGAGCAAGAAAGAGCTTGATCAGAAAGGCTACTAACAGGCTAATGACAACTTTGAAAGAGCTATAGGCTTTTATGGCCAAGACCTGTCAAAGTGCTTGAGATAGTGTTGTCATACATTCTGTACAGTATGACAACACTATCTTGAGCAGTCCACAAATCTGACCTGTATGGCAGAATGGGAAGAAGGAAGTAATTACTGAGAAAAATAGCAACACAAAAAGTCATAGTGTTAAACGTGGCAAAATGTTTTAAAGTCTGAGGAAACTAAAATAGAAATCTTTGGCTTAAGATCAAAGCATTAAGATTGTTGAAAAAAACAAAACACAGCACATCACCATACACCATCCCTACTGTAAAGCACAGTTATGGCAGCATCATGTTAATGAGTTGACTGGCATACACAACAATGGCAAAGCCTTTATGATTTTGTTTTACTCTTTGTTGTGTTTAACAGTGAGATGTCTTGGATCCTTTTGAATCATAAGAATTAAAAGGAGTTCTGGATGAAATGTCCAAGAAGCTACATTTACACATTGTTATACACAAGGTGAATCCAGTACTTTCTTATTTGGAAACAATAATCCCAAAATATGAAATTTCTTCAATAGTAGAGATATGTTTGTCCAGTTTTTTAAATGAACTAAGCTTCTTTATGAGGTAATAAAGTGAAATTGCTTAGGGCTGAACCATGATGGACAATCTTGTATTTGCCTAGTTTTGTCTCAGAATATTTACACCATTTGGTGAGTTACAGTACATGTGACTTGGTACTGTATATGGCAAATTATCTGGAATAATTTCCACTATGTTTTTGCAGTGTTACCTATTTATCTGTGGCTAAATATCTTTCTTGTGATGTTTTTAGTGATGTGAGAAATCTGCATCTTTGACTACACAGCACCTCTCATTCCATATGCATGCCCGATAGTAAAAATTTTAGTGTAAAATGTGTTGAATCAGAACCTTATTGATTAACACAACTTTCCAGGCTGGTGGTGATCTCAGTTGAGAGACATTTAGAATTTTTGAGCATGACAGAAGATATCTACAATTCAGTCATGGAGATCTTTATCCAGAAGAAGAAATAGATGGACTTCACCTTCAAATAAATATGTAAGTTTCATACAGCATCAATGATGTAAATATAAATATAATCACTGCTTTTAGTCTTTTGACACCGAGGGATTTACACTTCACTGATGTAATCACTTACATCAGTCAGCTACCTCACTCAACTGCTGATGAGATAAACTCCCCCGATAGGATTGTAATTTGCTATTATATCCTATTCTTTTTAATATCCCATTTTCTGTGAGTGTTCATCTTAAATTCTCATGTGAAATACCACAGTTTTACTATGTGAGTCTCCAGCTCCTTGGGAAGGTGTTGCTAAGTCCATAAGGTCCCTATTAAGACCATTATTGTTACTCCTGGACCAAGCTATCCTGTCTTTTGAGTATATAAAGTGTAATTAGGAGCTGTTTTAGAGATGGCAATTGGAATAAAGTGGTTAAGTAACTGGGTTCAAGTAAACAAGAACTGAGTTTGGGCAGCCCTGTCATATATGACAGTTACTGTACAAACTTTGTGAATATGTAGTGTAGTTGATGCTAATCAATGTTTACTTAAATATTTGAGGTGTCATCTATCCATTATCAGATAGGTTTTACAACGCTTTACAAATTAGAAAGACCATTAACATCACAGTGACTCTATCTAGGAAAGATCATCTTCCCAAAAGGGGCCAGGAATTTCATCCAGTAAGTCACAATGAACCGCAAAGTAAGATCTAAGGACTTGCAGACCTATTTCACTGTGGTTAATGTCAGTGTTCATGCTTAAATCATCAATATTTAGATGACCACCTGGAAGGTACATAGGAGAGGTGGCTTTTCCACTGTAAAAAACTGTTTCTCCTGTGTACCTTCAAGAGTCCCATTTCTCACAGTTTGTTCCATTGGTGCTAGGCTCCTCAGTGTTCCAGGGCCTGGACAATGGTCCCAAGGCATTTTCAGTAGTAGCATCCAAGTATTTGGAATACTTTTCTTGATCATATTAAAAACACACCCTCTGATGATGTTTTTAAAAATTGCCATACTTGTTTCCATGTCCTCCTAATCTTGACCTATTTCTTTTTTTTCCTTTTTCCTTTTTACTGTACTATTTACGGTATTTTTTATTGGTATAATTTATGTTAAGTGCCTTGAGAATGTCTTAGAATGAAAGGCACTATAAAAACTTTTTTCTTTTTTTTCTAAACCTACCTCCACCCCCCTAACTTTGGAGGACTTCTTTATTTTAATTTTTTAATTATTTTTTTCTTCTTTCTCTTTTTCTCACTCTCTCAATTTTTTTATTTCTTAATAGACAAAATAAATCTTACATTCACAAAAAATAATTAAAACACAACAACAAGAAAAAAAAGATTAATTCAAAAACTTCCTACTGATATTCTTAACATCCAGTGCCATTCAAGTATGCCTCTAACAGGCCCCAAACATTCCTATACTCATTAAGTTTCCCCTGTAAATTATATGAAATTTTTTCAAATTGAACTTGTGATACAGCCTCTTTAATCCATTCTTTGTACAATGGTCCTGTACTGTCCACCCATTTTTGCAATATTATTTTTTAGCAATATTACAGAGAGTCAAGAAAGTATTTTTGTATTGAATTGCTGCTTTAACCTTTGATAAATCACCAAGGATACATGTAATGGGAGTACGTGGAATTGAGATTTTTAGGTACCTGAGAGCTTTCCCCACTGTGAAGGTCCAGAATGACTGTACAGTATGTGCTGACAATACCATAATAAGTGCAATAGTGATCCTTTATGTGTGTTACATTTTGAACACATTCCTGTATAATGCTATTTCATCTTTCTGGGGTATAATAAAGTATATTTAAAATTTTGAACTGAAGCAGTTTGTCATATATAGCTCTAAATGGATAACTAAAATTATAGGTTTATTCCATGCTGAAAATAAATGGCTGAAACACACCTGAAGATGGCTCCACGGCCAAAACGTTGTGTTTTCTTTCTTCTCTTTTCAGCATGGAATAAACCTATTACTTGTTCCTTTGCAGCCTACGCATGCTGACGCAGCTACCCACCTGAACTTACTAACATTATGCCACACAATATCCCAGTCTATGTCCTCTGACCCTACACAGAAATTAGCTGTCCACTGAGATGCACAACTATCAAAAGACTTGTCTTCTGACCTTGTCTTGAGAAGGACGTAAAATGTCAGAGCCTTCACCTGTATGTTAGTCTGCAATAGTTAATTGATGTAATTATCCGGTTGCTGGTTTAGTTCACTTAAAGGAAAGATTTTAGACCGTAAACTTTTAAGTTTTGTGTAATTTAAAAATTTGTTTGCTGGAAGAGATGTTTGATGAGATAATTCAGAAAAGGCAACAATTTCTTATCTCTAATCATATGACCCAATTTACTAACACCTACTTGGATTTATACTGGCCAATTAATTGGTCTTGACAGTATAGTTAGTCTTGGCAATCTAAATAATGGTTGATGAACAGATAATGACGCATCATAAAAATAAAATTCTATTGCAGTTTTTTAATATTTTAAAAGAAGAACCAATTGGCATTTCGAATAAAGATTTTGGATATACCTTGTTATAAGACAAACTTTCTAAGGAGATACCTAGCTCCAATGCTGTATCATGCTCAATTTGTACCCAATCTTTTTCTATTTCTGCTTTAAACCATTCCTTTGATTAAACTAAGCCAAATGCCAAACAATGATTTGTCTAACCCACATTTATTTTTTGCTGCACTAAGTCTTTCAAAAGAGTTTTACGCAGCGCCTTCATAACCATTTCTTGTCAATCTCTACAGGTAGCATTCTCAATGTATAATTTACTTTAGGTAGTATTGACATCTTAACTACATTAATTCTACCACACACGTAAATAGGTAAACATCTCCATCTAAGTATGTCTCCATTTATTTTATTTAACAAGTCTCTTACAAATCTCTGGTAGCTTTTAAGCTAGATTTTTTTAGCAGCCCCAGATACCCTGTCTCGTACAGGATGAGCAAACTTATGGTTCAATAATAACGAACTGAGATACATAAACTCCATTTTGCTCCAATGGACTTTATAAGGCACAATAAAAAACTGATTAAGCGGTTGTTTGTGAATAGCAATACATTGCTGAACACTGCATGCAGCTGTATTGTTTTTTATTATCATTGACAGCTTTAGCAACAGGTTTCTAATTGAGGATAGCAGAGTGGCACAGTGATTTATTGTACATTTCTGTCTTGCAGCATTGGGGCCCTGAGCTCAATTCCTGTGGTGCTATCTGCATGGAGTTTGTATGTTCTTCCTGTGTTCATATGGGTTTCCTCTGGGTGCTCTGTTTACAGACCACAGTCCTAAGATATACTGATAGTTTAACTGGTTCCTGTAAAATTGGCCCTGGTGTGAGCATATGCATCTGTGTCTATGGTATGTGTGCACTGCAATGTATTGGTGTCTCATAAAGGTTCCAGCTCCCTCTGCAACCCCGAGGTTTAGAAAATGAATAGATGCATGGATTATTAAAAATACAGTTTAGGTGGCATTTATTCTTAGACCGCACTTGCTACTGAAATCACCATATCTATGTCACCATATCTCCCTTAAAATAACTATAATGCTTTGCATTTCTGTTGCAGTGTATAACCAAGGGATCCCAAGTTTCCCTGGAACTTAGTCACTAGCAGTATATAAGACAGTCTAACATAATAAAACTTTAATCTTCATCTTATAAAATAAACAATATGAGATATTGATTCTCAGGTTTAGTCTCAGTGTGATACATTTATGCCATGATTTTTATCATGCTTTAAAACTGATCACACCAAAAGAATGAACGAAAACTGAATGAAAAATAATTTCACCAATGTAACACCCCTGCATCGTTATGATTTTTTTTCAAGCAGCTTCGTTCTAATCTAAAAGCTTTGAGTCACTATAGAAATTGGAAATTTTAAAGTTTATATTCATGCTAATATTTCCCCATACCAGAATTTCCCTTTATTGGATTTTTTAACATATACAGTAACTTTCATATGCTATATGCAATGGTATTTAGGGGACTTAATGAACCTTCACGGAACATGTGAGATACTGACTCTAGTGATAAACCTTTGTTTCAGGAAAACACAATAAATTGTCAAAGGGGCAACATAAAGAGTAAGTGTACAAATATAAAGGAAGATATAGCTGCATTGTACATGAATGCTTTTATCAATATATAGGCTGTTTTAGTTTATTATTTGAAATAAAATGTTTATTAATTTACAGTAATGTCAAAATTCAATACATGGCTTCAAAGCAGGGGACTCAAATAATGAGTAAGCTACCTCTCCCTGGGCAGGAGACTTATGATGGGCAGTTTTATATCAGGAGTATAGCAAAGCCTGGTACTGGACAGCCACAGGATGTTGGTATTTTCATGATGTCTAAAGAAGGAAGCTACAGTGGCACAGTGGTTAGTATTGCTGCCTTGCAGCATTGAGGCTTTAGGATCTGGGGTGCTATCTGTGTGGAGTTTGTATGTTCTCCTCTTTTCCTGGGTTTTCACCAGGTGTTTCAGTTTCCTCCCACAGTCCTAAAAGGTTGAAAAATGGATGGATGGATTATCTCTAAAGTACTTAATTGAACAAATCACTCACTCCATTCATCAAAATCAAGGCTGTATTTCCTGTCCAATCAAAAGCGTATAATCTTTCAACCATATTGTCACGATTATAGTGCCTCCTCTTTAAGGGTGCTCCGGCCCTTTCATTTCAGACTTGATTATGTGCACGTGACCCCTGTTCCCAGTCCACCTTAAAAGCCAGGCGCTGATGTTCATCCGGGCTATGCATCTGATTTCCGTATCGTGCAAGTCCGGGACCTGGAAGCGCCTGGTCCTGTTAAGGTTTTAATCTCTGTTCCCGTTCCCTGTTACGCTGGTTCCGGCCCGGTTCATGTTTTTAATTCCTTGTTGGATGGATCACCTGGCTATGGACTTATTCTTGTGTTTTTGGATTCCCTCTCTGGATTATTTTTGGATTGTTTCCCACGGCCACACCTCCCCCGTGCACCAGCGCACTTTGGACATGCCCCCCTGTTTTCATCCCCGTATTCCTGCATGATCTTTTTCCTAGTGTTTCCTCACTTTTCTCTGGATTGTGTTGTCCGCATAGGGTCTAAAAGAACTGTTCGTTACACATATAGCACATCACAGTCCTGAATGCTCCTCTTAGGTACATGGTGTATGCTGTGGTATTAGATTTATCAATAATTTAATTTGTTTGATACATTATTTGATTAAGGCAATCAAAGGTATATACTGTAGTACACTCCAAACATTTTGGGACAGCAAGGCCAAGGCAGCTATTTAGTACTGTATATTTCAGTCAAGCAATTTGCATTTGTTATCATACAATTCATATTAATTTTAAGTACAATATAATATGCACTTTGTTTTGGGATATTTCAGTGCAAATGTGATTATATTAGAAAAAAAAATATGCATTATTTGCATCAAGTTATTTCAAGTGATTCTAAATGTTATATTTATTATTATCACTTTAAAAAGTAACAATGTAAAGACTTAAAAGTTCACCAAACCCTTTTGGTAATTTGGGAAATGCTGCTAATTTGAGTCCTTGCTTGTTCTTAGAATGTTTTGGTTTCATTTTTTTTTCTTTAGCATATAAAATGCATGCTCAATTGAATTTTCTGCTTTTGCTCTTCTAATAAATTCCTTGATTGCATTTGCCATATGTTTTGAATCATTGTCATGCTGCTTAATGATGTGCTGTGCAGTAAGTATGGAAGCATTTTCTTCTAAAGAGGCAGAAAAAAATGTTTCTGCATACTTCAGAATTCATTCTATTGTGGATATTATTAGTTAAATCATCACCAAATACAACTGGGCCTCTTCCAGCCCTGCATGCCCAGGCCATGACATTACCTCCAGCATACTTCAGAAACATGTTTATAATTTGGTCATTCTGCATAATTTTTGCTCAGAAGAACAAAATGAGCCTGGGGAGTTTTGGAACAAAGTTTTATGGACAGATAATACCAAGATAAACCATTGCCAAAGTGATGAAAATGTTCAAATGTGGAGATGTAGGGGAACAGTAGATGCACCAAATATCGCATCTCTGAAAAATGTGACATGGCATTTTTTCTTGATAGTGTGTAAAGAAAACAAGGTTTTATAGTAGATTTCTTTGATCAGGTTTCCTAAGGGGTCTTTTTGGTATTTCTTCAAATTGTAATAAAGTACATAAATCTATGGTATAGGTGTGGTGCTATCATTTTGTAAGAAAGGCTGCCTATTGTCTTATTTTCACAGGAAAATGCTGAAGCAGCTGAGTAAGATTTCATCACACAAGACATGCTCAAAACTACTAAACAATGTAATAATTTAAAAAAATAAACATCAAGGATTTTTACAAATGATTCAGTTTCTTTGTTCCAACCACAGTTCCCCAATGAGTGAAATGTTTCTAAAACTGGGTAATCATATCACAATTTTATTGAATAACAGAGGATCTGTCCTCTGTCTCCAGACAGCAGAAATGTACAACCCTAAAAGCCTCAGTTTTATGTTTTTTAAACATCTGTCAAGATGCTTGTGAGAATGTGGTAGGTTAAAAAAGATGGATCTTGTTGTAACTACATTCCTAAGAAATCTTTAGGAAATTATGATATGCCATCTTCAGTCATTTAAATAATTGATGTAAAATGATTTGCCAGTTTTGATCTGCCAGTTTTCATGAAAATGAAATCAGTCAATTTCAGTGGATTTATAGTGCAGAACTTCTATAAAATGATGAAAAGATAAAAACTGAAGCACTTGAAATACTTAGTTGCAAATTTTAAATGTTTTAAAAACGACCAAATAATCTGGTGACAGGCTTGCATAACACAGACTTCTTTAGAATTTGGCACTGTCATAACATTGGGGTTAAGATAATTAGCATGACTAATCCCAGGTCACACAAAGCAGACATGAAGACAAGCCTCGAAAGACTTGGTGACAAGCTGAGATATGAGGACAAGTGAGCTGATCAGAGCAGTTGCTGTGTGTGCACAAAACCTTTTAACTACACACAGGAGGCTGGCTACAGACAGAATGATGATTTTTCTTTCTAGCTTCAGCCCATCTGACAGTCTTCTTATGTGGAAACATTGGTATTCCATCTCCGTTAGATGCTCCATTTTAGATATCTGGAGCCAGTAGAGCTGATTTCCATGATTATATTATTGTTATTTGACAACAGCAGATGATATACAGCTTTCCATTTAAAATAATATTTATCTTTATGTCCTTTTATGATAAAAAAAATGTTAAAATGAATTTTAGTTCTTAGTTTGTGTTTTAAATATGGTTTCATACACAAACACCTCCTAAACACTTTCTTTCTTTCAGCAAGTTTGAGTAATCTTTCTTTAAAAAGTAAGCAGACTTGAATTGGCCTGACTCCATCGCATTCCCTTATACAGAGCAAAAACTACATATTATAATGGAGACTTTGGTTCATGCTTTTGACAGCCCAGTACTGCTTTGAATACTCACCCAAAAACACACATGCCACGAACCGTGAATTTAATCACATTCCCTATCTCCTCTCTAATCAACTATCAAAGGGAAAGAGTCTAAAGCTGTTCAAAGAACTAAACATATTTAATGTGTTGCCTAGAGAAAAGATTATTTCCAATAAATTGTTATGTGTCCCCAGTGGCAGATGGTAATAAAAGCTGCAGGTTTAACATAAGAGTTTGGCAACTCCCTCCCTTCCACAAAAGTGCAGCCAGTCACTGGCTGAATCCATTTCACTGCAGGTATAGGGTAGGACACAAGGATGATACAATACATGATTTCTGAATGTGAAAGAAATACAGAGACACAATTCTGAATTGATCCTCTACTATTTTGTTTTGAGGCACATTTAATTTTGATACTATTGATCTGCATTTTTGAAGTTTTGAAGTACAAAAATATAGTACTTTTATTTTCATGGTTGTGTAGAAAAAACATTGATGTTCTTGACAATGGAACAATGAGGAACAATGATGAACAATGAGTCACATTTGATTGGGAATGTGATGAATCTGCTAGTACACTCAATATTGGCTGCTCATGTGAATTTTTTTCTCAATTTTGAATAGCAGTGTGACTCAGTGATTAATAAACAATAAACTTGGTTTCATTTCACACACACCTAAGCTCAGTAAAAGTTATTTTTCTAACAGCTTCATCTAATACAGGGTGACAGTGGAGCTGGATCCTATCACGAGAAGCAAATGATGCAAGACAGGATACACCCTGAAAAGGACATCTGTCCATCACAGGACACACATAGACACGAATATGCAAACACTCACACCAGGGTCAATATTTCCAGAAATAAATTGACCTACCAGTATCTTTGGAGTGCTGGAGTACACTGGAACACCCACAGGAAACTCATGTGAACACAGTGAGAACCTACAAACTTCACGTGGACCCTAGTGCAGCTCACACCTGCTTAATTTCAGTGGGTTGCCAGTTGTGAGTTGCAGGATGACATAGCTGCATTTTACTTAAATTAACACTAAGAGATATATAAAAATGTCTATTAGCAAATATATTTGCTATATAGCAAATATGTTTTTAACAAATATGGAGCAGCACAGTGGTGTAGATGTTATTACTCAGTGCATTCAGTTATTTTTTTTATTTTTTAACTTTTAAGGCCCTAAATTCTGAATCTCTGCAATAATTAACAGTATTCCTTATACACCAAACAAGGCTTTAGACTCTGCTAGAGCACACTTTCTTATAATTGAAAGCGTCTTGGGGCACATGCTTTCAGATGTCTTGCTCTATAACAGTATTGAATTATACCAAACTGCTCTTCTGCAAATTCGAAGCAAAATCTAAGCAAATTCTTACAGAAAGTAGTTACACTGCTAATCTGTAAAGGCAGTATTACATTTCATCATTTCATCAAATGATTTAATATTGTTTTAAAAAGAAACTTATATATAAGCTTCACCAACATACTGTAGCTAGAATATTCATTCAAGGTACTTACTAGTCTGCAACAAATTCTATATGCTAGACAAGAGGATAAAAGCATTATGAGATATTGAATAGTCAGAAAAGTAACTAAAGTGTGTTATTAAAGCTGTGTCCCTCTCTCAGCTAGAGTGTTGGTTGTCATGCTCTACACCATGCACTCCCCTGAATTTAAAATGATTTGCCACCCTTGCTGATGTGCCTGATAATTTATCATCTGCAGTTTTAGCAGTGTCTGAACTGGTCCTCTTGCTTTTAATTATTGGTGATCCTATCATAAGTGACATTAAGGTCAAATATCTTTAGCAAGTACCAGTGGAATGTTTTCCTGTTGCCAGAGTGAAAAATATTAAATGACAATTAGACAATGTGCTTGCAGAGTGTAACATATCAACAATTATTATTCATTGTGGCACAAAATTATACTATATTGAGGAAATCAAAAATATTGAAGCAGCATTTCCTGAATATGTGTTACAGACTGAAACAGTTGGGAACGAATTGCATTCTGTCGGGTCCTATTCCAGTTTTTATTTGTGGATGTGAGAAAATTAGCAGATTTCACAATCTCCATAATTTATTGATGGACATTCATACTGTGCAAGGATTGCACTTTATTAAAAACTGGGGCACGTTCTAGTAAAATCCAAGGTTTTTCATGAAAGATGGTCTGCATCCTAGTCAGTTAGCCTCAAAAATGCTGTCAAAGAATTTTGAAGAAGTGTGTAAATGTATCCAAATAGCTTCTCACCAGGTTTATTAATGTGTACTCTCCCCTGCTAAAAAGAAAATTCCTATTATGTTCACAGAAAGCATAGGTAACCTCCCAATGGTGCAATTTTGAAAATGTGATTACTATTAACTGTAAATTATCTACTGACACTTGTTTCTGTTAACAACTTTTTGTAGTTAAAATAGTCGTTATGTGCTCTAAATCTGAATCCATCTTATGATGTTGTGCTTGTGCAGCCTTTCTCTGAACTCTTTCCACCCTATCTTACTGGAGTGGATTTTTCAGAATGTGGGTCTATAGAAATCTCCCACCTGTCCCTTAGATGCAATCCCCCTTAAACTCCTAAAGGAGGTTATTGAAGTAGATGATCCAGACCAGCTTGATATTATTAAGAGCTCTATTGCATCAGGAGTGGTTCTGCCTTATTTCAAGTGTTCTTTTGTGCAGCCTCTCTTGAAGAAACCTCCCTCTTATCTCTTGAATAAAAAATTTAGATATGACTAAGTTGAACTATTAAGGACCTATTTCAAAGCTACCTTTTATTTTTTTAGATTATGAAAAAGATGGAGGTGAACCAACTTTTGGTAGTGCTCTACTGTAATAACCTGTTTGAAAATTGAGGCCTTATCACAGTGCTGAAACAGCCCTGCTTAAAATTGAAAATGATTTTGGTAAATGCAGATCAAAGAGTGAGTAGGCATCCATGGTATAGGTTTGAAATTGTTTTTTATGTTATTTATCACATAAGAGGTTCTAAGTTTCTTTTGGAGATGCTGTGTCTTCTCATGCACAGATTATGTGTGGTGTCCTGCAGAGATCAGTTCTGGGACCCATTGTATTCTATATTTATATGCTTCCTCTGGCCCACATTATTAGTAAATATAATATTTCCTTCCACTGTTATGCTGAAGATAGCGGTATCTTTTCATCTGTCCAAATTATTTTAGCAGATTGGTTGTCCTACTTGACTGTCTGTCAGACATTTAAATTTGGATGTCCAAAATTTTCTCTAACTCAATGACAATCAATCAGACATTGTGATCACAGGGTCTGAGCATGTCTCGAATCAGGTTCATTCCCTGTTAGATGCTCTTACCTCATGTTTTTAATCTCATCACATTTGGACTACTGCAATACCCTTTACTCTTGCCTTAGAAATCTAGCTCTGGCTCGACTTCAGGTTGTCTAAAACTTAGAAGCCAGACTACTGATAAGAAGCAGAAGAACATTGCACAGTTCCAGTCCTGGCTTCGTTACACTGGTTGTCAGTGAGATTTAATTTATTCTAATATTTTACTGATTTACATATAAAGCTCTAAAAGAACTGGCACTTGTCTATCTGAGGGAACTTTTAAAACCCTTTCAACCTCAGAGGTCGCTGAGATCCGCTCACAAGGTCTGCCTGGCAAAGGGTGATCCGGATTTCTCTATCAGTGACCCTAGTCTTCCCTCAAATATTATGCCACCTAATTATGCTTTATTCTTTTAAATCTCTTTTAAAAAACATTCTATATACTGTACTTGCTTTTAATTTTTTATTTGTAGGTTATCAAATACAGTACCTGTGGATAATGTTAAGAATCATAGCATCCATATCTGGCGTGGGTTTTTGTTGTCTTGAATCACAACTGTTAGAATGTTTCTCAAATGTTTATCTTAACAGTGCATCAATCTTGCACATTTTTAATGCTTTTATTTTTTTTCTTATTCTTCTCTCTTTTTTTCTTGTGTTGTATTCTTGCATAAAGCACTTTGTTATGTAGAGCTGGAGAAGTGCTTTATAAATAGCTTGTTATTATTATTATTAAAACCTCCTCCAATATCCATTATCAATAACAATGTAAAAATACTTAATGTTTTTGGTTTTAAACATCATTCCTTGCAGTTTCAATGTACTTGCTCAGGATGGAGTTTAATTGTTGATTCTGAAGTTTAGTGAATTGAATTTTTCAATATCTTTACTTGAATACTTCTCTGTATTTAAATATATGCAAATATATGTATATATATGTATATAAACTAACCATTAGGGTGACTGAGGATCAATATAAAGAGCATAACTGAAACTGTTTACCCATTTCAAATAATTTCTAATAATTTCCCTGAGTCCTTCTGATCTGTTACACTTGTTTCATAAAATAAAAAATATTTCAATGTATCGGAAACAATTTGTACATAAAAAAACACTTTAATTTTCCAACTAAAGGCATATGCAGCAGATACAGAAACTTAAAGAATTCTGACACTTAACTGCTTATAGAGACAGTTATGGTCTTGTGCTAGAGTGTGTCTTGGCTGCTGACTGATCATACTAGATCAGAGGCACATATGGCTGTTTTTTTTTTGTTTCAAGCAGTTGGTAAGTCTAGACACAGGCCTTATTTGCACTTTATTCACCATTTACACCTTCTTCCACAAATAGCATATTTCCTTGCAGTGCCAAGACTCATATATCCTATCATCATATTTTGAACATACATTAATCTTTTTTGGCCGTGAAGCACTAAAAATGACTGATTATCATCTAATGCTAAAATGAGTTTTAAAGCCTTACTTAAAAAATATATAAATAAAATAAATCAATTAGTAATTGGGAATGTTATCTTGCCAGGAGAAAACAGGTTTTGTACATGTTAGAACTATTTCATACATTTCCTCAACTAGTTATTGGAACCTAAGTAATGTTTTAATGTTTAAAGCCTTAGATCAGTGACTTTTTAAAGTACTGTATAGCCTAATCAGAGAGAAATAAAACTGCTAGAAAATATTAAATCTAAAAGCTTGCAAATAATGAAAGAATAGTCCAGTACTTCCTTCTGTGAGAACGTTACCAAACCAAAAGTAAAATTACTTCATTTCAATCTCAAGATACAAAATATAATTCCATGTTCCTAACAAGTAACAATATGAAATAATTATGTATAAATCAGATACATTAAAGTGTTTAAGAAATTTATTTAATTTTGTATACAACCCTGTGATACGTATATTTGCTAAAAGGAATGACAACCTATTACGTGTTTGACAGCATCTGACATTTTCAAAGGGTTCTGAGATTCCATCTATGACTTAATCACAGGTTAAGAGTCTGCTAACTCCTGAAGTCAAACATGTTAAAGTATTGCCTAGGGTTAATTTATGGCTATTGGTGCTTAAGGTGTTTTTGCCTATGGATTACTTTAAAGACAAACAAAACAAGTTATTTGGAAAGACTGAGAAAAGACCGTGAATTATTTTAACGATAGACAGTGTCACAAAATCTTAATTATCAGCATCAGAAATTCAGATTTTGGCTATTAAAATTTCATTGTTTTTTAGGATAAAGATGTAAGCATTCTTTAGTAAATGTTATTTTAATGTTGGAATACCTCAATCATTTCATCACATGACACACATAAAGCAGAATGCATTTAAGAAATCTTCTGGATCAAAAAGGTAAGCCTGAAATTTCAAATAGATGAGTGAAATGGGAAATGGAGTGACAACATATTAATCCTACAGTTATCCAGTATTTCCTATAAAGGGTGAAACCTTGCATCAGTGATTCTTACCCAAACTGTGGATAAGAATCTGATAATCTAATAATGTCTGAACATGAAGAGACTGTATGCTTGTTTCTAATTGTTCCTGTTTCCCAGTTAGCTCACTAAATGAAATGGACAAGTACTCCTATATTTCTTAAATTATTTTTTTATTCTTGACAGAGACAATCATGGCCATGTAATTTACAAATCTGTGCACTTATCATTCCACATTGTCATTCCAAAAGCAACCATTAAGATTTCCTAAAACATGGGAATTATATCACGAAAATATCAAAAGCAAAATGCCAGGAAACAATAACTCACTAGTTAATAGTCAAATTAATCTTCCCTATATTTGGATGTTTGTAAGGATTCGATTAAAATTCAAAAATGTAATGTTTACATCTAAGACCACAACATAAAGCATCAGAAAAATGACCTCTGTTTGCCATCTACTGTACATGCTTGTAGCTTTCAAGGATAACATATTGTCAGATATCAAATTGTTCTTTTTTGGGGGCCAGAGAATATCAGAAGTGGCAGCAGAGAGAGTGGTGGAGGATTTCATTCACCCATGGCTACCATTTTGCCCTTGACAGGCCTGATGGGAGACAATGTCTTGGCGAATGTTACTGTAACTTTTATATTCTTCAGGTTAAAAATTGGGGAGATGGAAAAACAATGATGTGAGGATGAATTTCCTTAAACACAAAAACCATTCATCAAGATTGAGGACATCCTAACTTTTTATTGATGCATTGATGAAATCCCCGAACCATCTGGTGTATTTTCTCCTGCAGGGCATGTCAATACCACTGTGCTGAAATTGCTGTCTTCAAGTAATGTTTACAGAGCTGGGATTAAACATCTTCAAGGGAACAATGTCAAGTTATTGCTATACTGTACATTGTTTTTATCATGCCCTGAATCCAACATCTACGGTATTAACTCACAACTGCTATCAACAGGAGAAAACCACAACTGTAAAGGTTTTACAAGCTTGCTATACTGTAGCTACACAGGAAGAATGAGTTGACATCTGAAATTATACTGTATATTTAAAATAAAATTAAAACATATCTGTCCTGTAAGAAGAACCTGCAAAAGAACTATCATGCAGTTAAACAATAAAATTTAAGATTAGATTAGATTCATGCTTAATCAGCTTGCACCATTTTACAGCAATAAAGCAATGAATTTGAACTTTTTGCTTTTAAATGTATACTGAAGGAAAAAAGAAATGCAACATTTTCTAGAATGAGAATACTATAGTTACATGTACTTTCACAAAAAGTTGTCAATTTGTTTTAAGCCCTCTGACCTGCAATACAGCTTGTACAGTGAGGCATTGCAACTTGCCAGTCACACGAAAGCTTGTTAGGTGCACTTTTACCCAACAAGGTCCAGCTGGAACAATGCCTGATCAGGTCACCTTTAAAAAGGCCTTAATTCAAAGCTTAGGTCACTGCAAGAAAAAAGGCCACACTTAGTCAGTTTTCTGTGCATTCCATAATGCCTCAAATGTCATCAGAAGCAAGGTAGAGGGCCATTGGCATGTTGCAGGCAGGCATGCCATGTGCCAGCATTGCCAGACACTATGGAGTAAGCTGCTCCACTGTTTCCTGACTGCAGAGAAAGTTTCAGCAGACCGGCAGGACAGATGACCGTCCAAGATCCGGTCGCCCTCGAGTGACCACACCAGAGTAAGACCAACATATCAGACTGGTCCATCTGAGAGATCATTTCAGATCTGCCACCCGTACTGCTGCTGAAACTGCCGGCAGACACTATGCCCTCATCAGTAACAGGACAGTGAGGCTCCATGCTGCTGGCCTTAGAGCCCTAGGACCTGTCAGAGGCACTCTGCTCATACCTCCTAGACATCACACCCAACTGGCTTGCGCCAGACAGAGGCTGTGATGGACTTGTCAGCAGTGGCTTCAGGTTTCTTTTTTCCATCAGTATATATGATAAGCCTTACAATCCTTAATTCTTAAGTCCTTGAGCCTTATTTTTAGCTTAAAGTCATTACATTACAAATGCTTTTTTTTTCAAAATTCCAGATAGAATATATAGAAATGTGTCCAAATATTAATTTATTGTCTCCATAGGAAAATAGTTTGCATCAATATCAAGTCAGAAAAACATATCTTACCAGTTTCTATTCTTCAATGGACAACTTTTTAACTAAAAATAAAATATTTTGATGTTTTTGAATATGTAATTCTCTTACTAATCAAACAGCTTTTAGCACATAACTCTCTGTAAAAGATGTAACAGTCAGAAAAAGAAGAAAAACAATAAATTACAGGAAAAATCAAGAACAGGTCTGGACTTATCTACTGCATGTGTTAATTTTCTGGATGAACAGATCTGGTTTTGTACTGAAGATGCTCAGAACCATCCATCCATTTTTCAACTTAGGTTTAAGGGGAGCTGAGCAAGTAATGAGCACAAAGTGGGTACACCCTGGATGGAACGCCAGTCCATCGCAGGACAAAAACAGACACAGACCACACACACTCATACTCAGGGCCAATTTTCCCAGAAGCCAATTAACCTACCAGTATACCTTTGGACTGTGGAAGGAAACCCATGCAAACATGCGAAGAACATACAAATTCCATGCAGATAGCACCCAAAGTCTGGAATTGAACCCAGTGCCCCAATACTGCAAGGCAGCAGTACTTGCCACTGTGCCACTTAATAGATACTGTTGAGAGGGTCTCTGAACTGTGTACACACTTTTCTTGCAAAAGATGCAATATTTTCTAAGGTGGACATTCAGAACTGGTTTGAACGGGATTGTTCAGAGTTTCCTTGACTGCTGTGACATCAGAAAGACATCACAAACAAAAATTATCCTGAAACTTGGTTCACACCTTCCCCCTTCTCAATGTTTTCGTGTAACCTTCTCTATTCACATGCAGGTTTTGACTTCACCCCTCTCTTCACCTCTCTGCACTTTGCACCACCTGAGTGGCCTCTCTGCCTCTCCCCTGCTTCCGCCTCCTTTACTCTCCCAGCTTTTGTTCTTCTGTGCTATTTAATCTTTGCTGCTGCCCTGTCTTTCTCACACCCGAAGAAGGCTCCACAGCTGAAACGTTGTGTTTTCTTTCTTCTCCTTTCAGCATGGAATAAACCTATTACTTGTTCCTTTGCAGCCTATGCATGCTGACGCAGCTACCCACCTGAACTACTATAACAAGAGAATATGTGTCTTTATTTTCTATTAGCTTGTAAAATAAGGAAAACACAAACCTATAGCTATTATATAATTTATATATGGATAACTTATATACAGTGTGGTGGAAAAGTACAACCCCTCAAGATTTCATGGTTTAACATATTTAGTCATATTTGACCTAGTTTTCACAAAGTTCTAACAGTAGATTAACCTAACCTCCTGATTCCAAATACATATGAAATAAGAAACTTTGTCACTCAGGTTGATGGAAACACATCATGCCCAGATCAAAAGAAAACTGTAACAGTCTTAGATAATTAATCTGTTACTCCTGTTCAGTCTGGGGAGGGTTAAAGTCCATTATGTCAAGGTAAGAAAGATAATCTACAAATGGAGAAAATTCAAGACCATTGCTGAGCTACCAAGGAGTGACTGTTCTACTAAATTCTCTCCAACATTTAACCATACAATGCTCCCAGAAGTCCAAGTAACCTCAAGGTTATATCCAGGGATCTACAGGTGTCTCTCGCTATGGTAAATGTCAGAGGTCATGAGTCCACCTTCATTGAAAGATAGCCAGAAAGAAGCCCCTGCTTTCCACGAAAAATATTGTTGCACAACTTAAGTTAGCAAAACAGCACTTAAATGAAAACTAAGACTTCTGAAATAATGTGTTTAGGACAGAAGAGTAAAGTATGTAGTTGTCTGGCCATAAGGCAAAGCATCATGTTTGGTGAAAACAAAACACTGCCTTTGACCAGAGGACTAGAAGGTGGTGGGAGATTGTTTGGGCTTACTTTGCTGCCTCAGAACCAGGATGACTTCCTGTCATTGAGCTTACCATGAATTCCACTCAATACCATAGTATTCTAAAGGAAAATGCGAGACCTGTACAGCTAAAGCTGAACTGAAAGCGGATCATTCAACGGGAAAATTACCCAAAACACACAAGCAAATCTAAGACAGAATGGCTCAGAAAGAAGAAAGTCAGGACTTTGGAGTGGCCAAGTCAAAGTCCAGACCTAAACCCCATAGAGTTGATGTGGTAGGATCCAAAGAGAGCTGTGAATACAAGAAAGTCCTCAAACATCTTATGTGAAGCAGTTTTGTAAGGAAGAGTGACCAAGAATGGGTCTGGAAACACTTAATTCACGTTATTGCTGCTAAATGAGGTGCTACAAGATACTTAATTAAGAGGTGCACATATTTTTTTCACACAAAGATATTAAATGCTTTTTTAAAATAAATAATCAGAAATTGGAATGTATCAAACAAGTTTACCTTTATCTACTATTAAGATTTGGTGACGGTCAAACATGTCTAAATATTTTAAACCATAAAATTGTAAGGGGTTACTTTCTTTTTAATCACACTTTATCAAACTCACATAAATATACTATTGAAATTGCATGTTTTTGACTGGTTATTGCATATAATCACACAAAGTTCTCTCACTTAAACAAAGAAAGGAGCTTCCTAATTAAAAGGTAACACTAACCCTAGAAAAATTATCAGTCATAAAGAGTTTCAAGATCCTTGTTGCACCTTCAGAACCAGGTACTTGCTTTTATTAACCAAGATTATTTCCAGACAATATACAAATAAATATACATTTGATCACTTTATTGACCATATACAATTTCTTGTATCAGGAATCTGTCTTTTTACATACCCCAACTTGCTCTCCATGAGAGAAGCTTGGGGTCAGAGTGCAGGGACAGGTTTATACAGCACCCCTGGAGCAGTTGGGGTTAGGGGCCTTGCTCAGGGGCCCAACGGAGTAGGATTCCTCTGCCAGCTGCGGGATACAAACCGGCAACCTTTAAACCACAGGCACAGATCCTTAGCCACAGAGCCACCACACCACCCATTTACCACAAACCATCCTTTGAGAATTAGCCATAGGGTGTATTCATTGTCTTTTGTTTAGTTCTCTCTTCTGGCACAGTACAGTTGAGCTGCCCGGAGCAAAGAATCATTATTAACATTAAGTTGGGACTATCCCCATGTTTAAGCATGCCTGTGTGCGTATGTATAAGTGTCTGTGTGCATGTACGTTTGCAAATGTGTACTTGTGTTTGTGTGAGTGTATGTGTGTGTTTGAAAAGTATGTTCCAGGCCTCTGCGAAATACATCACCCTGTCACTACATTGCACATATGTGTGCTGAATTTCCGAAGCATTTTTGGTATTTAGAACTTTGCAAACCTTGTGATCTTTACTTCCCCTGAGGGAGCCACCACACAAAAACAGGCTCTTTGAGAACAAAAAAACATCTAATGGTTACCAGTCCTCATCAAGGAGAGAATCTAATGTTAAAGTTTATCAACTCATGGGTACATATATACCTTTCATATTAAAAAACAACACTGTGGTTTAAGATTAAATGATAAAGTATTACCAAATGTATCACCATTTTTTTTTTACTTGAGCCCGGACTTTAACTTCAGATGGACATTGAGTAATGGAACTTTTGGTTATAATCTGTAATTAAAATTCACAATTTAAAGTCCATGATTCAGCCAGACTTTTAATTTGGGTTTATTAAATACAAGTACATTCAAACATGAATTGAAAGCATGGTACCTTGAGGAAAAACAATTGATTTTTCCTTTTCAAGACAGTACTTTGTAGCAGTATTGCATTCATAAGATACATTGTTTAAGATATGAATCTATAACTGTTTGACTTTCCAAAATCTTGCACAAGGCAACAGCATGCAGGGATTTGAGCAGTCCAACAGAAGACTAAATATTCTGATAATTTCTTATATTTTTCCCCAACAGACATAGCCATGTCTATTTTAATTTGACTCAGTTTATATATCTTTCTTTCTGTTCTCTGAAAACAAAAAATTAATTGGGTGAATTAATCCATAATTTTCTTAAATCAATGACAAATTTTGTTTTGAGTAATGACTCATCATTTGATAATAGAATAACTTGTAATTTAGGTGAGAAAATCAGTAGCATTTTAGCTATAATGATGTTCATAATCATAGTTTACATATAAATAATTTGTTTTCATATTACATAATTACATTACATATTACATACTTAATAATTTTATAACACCTTCAGACACTATGGGTATGAATTGATTAATAATTGACTGTAATGGAAAACCTCTTGTATAATACTCCCAACATACACAGTTTCAGCGATTTGTAGTTGGTGAAAGATGAAAAGTAAAGAGCCAACCTGCCAAAATGATTTCTCTCTTTAAGCTGTCAAGCTTTTCAGCTGGAAACTTGATTACCTGATTGCCTGTGCCAGATGTCCTATCAGCTTTTGGAGTTTCATTTGAGGCCTGCCTTCAGTAGTAATCAGAAAGCACATATCTGCCAAATATATACATGTGTTTCATATATTTGTTCACTTCTTCTATTCTTTCTTTGATACTCTAGGTCTTTGTAATAACTGACTGAGTAACAGGAGACTAATATAAAATTCTATACAACACATCAGCTGCAATGTATGTTTTTCCATCAGTTTAAATTATGCAGCTTAAGGTACTGTACAGTATGTGCTTTTCAGTGCCACTGTAAATCTTGACAACTAAAATCCATAGACAATATTAAGCTTGGTTCTTTTCAGAGCACTCCCATTGGACACTGACATAGTTTTCAAAAAGTTCTAAAGCTTTCCCAGTGTCCCTGTTTGACATGATCAATGAAATCATAATTTCTCTATTTTTTACATGGTTCAGTTTCTTAAAGAAGCCTACTGGGAATGGTAGATCTGATAGTCTTTCAATTTTTTAAATATGTAATGGACAGAACTATGAAGTACAGCAGTTATTGACCAGATCAAACATGAAAACAACATTATACCATAGTAATCTGTACTTGCTTTTTAAGTATTAGGGAGGAGTGGTTCAAGAGGAAAATAGTATAGAGGAAGAAATTCTAGCAAGGATTCAGGCTGGAAATAGATCGAGATTTGCTATGGGGAAAATTATGAAGTCAAAACTACTATCACGCACAACCAAAACAAGGATATATAAGACAATAATCCAACCAGTAGTACTATATGGTGCAGAGCTTTGGACTCTCACTAAAAAGATGGAGAATAAACTCATGATTTTTTAAAACAGTGTTTTAAGATAGATTTTTGGACCAGTGAAAGAAAATGGAGAATGGAGAAGAAGGAAAAACAGAGAATTAAAAGAGCTTTAGAAGGACCCTGATATTGTTGCTACTGTCAAAGGAAGAAGACTACGGGTGGTATGGCCATGTAATGAGAAGAGATCAAGGCCTAATAAAAGAGGTAGTAGAAGAGAATATTGAGGGAAAGAGGCCATGAGAAAGACCTAGAATAACATGGCTTGACACGGTGAAAGAAGATACTGGCAAGGCGGAAATTGATATAGATGCCTGGAGAGATAGGATGCACTGGAGGAGACTAGTTGGTGAGGCAATGGACCGGCTTTGGTTCGAGATGCCACCTCAGTAAGTAAGTAATCTGTACTTGTTATTTGTGTTTCAGTCTTATTTTCCACCCATCCATTTTTTAACTGCTTTATCTAATACAGGGTTGTGGGAGTGCTAAAGCCCAACTTTTGCAAGCAACAGATGCAAGGCAGGATATACTCTGGACAGGATACCAGTTTATCTCAGGGTCGCTCCAGTGCCAATTTTCCCAGACGTCAATTATCCTACCAGTATGTCTTTGGACTGTGGGAGGAAACTGTAGCACCCAGAGGAAACAGTACCACAGGACTTGCACCCGGGTCCCTGTGCTGTGAGCAATGCTAACCACTATACAACCGTGTCACTCCAGTGCTATTTTCTTTGGTGGAAATATTACCCATGGTATTGTAGCCCATATTTCCCTTTCATACCCAACCAAAGACATCTTTCAGAACTACCTGAAACAATAGTCTTGAGTGAAATTTTATAACAAGTCTATCATGGCTCAAGGTGGGAGACAAAAAGTCTGCACATACCACTAAGTAAAGTATTCTTCCAGTAGAGAATTACAAACATAGCTTTTTTAATATTAAAGAACAGAAAGTTGCAATAATAAAAGATAAAAAATAAAAAAATGCTAAGCAAATATTTTACACACGGTCTTACACTAGAAAGCTTTAATAATATAAAAAATACACAACATAATATAGAACAGACTACATCAGTATTGAATAATTTCTATATAACCACAGATTTACAGGGGCTAGGACAGCTGAAAACCAGAGAATTGCATAGATACATATTTTCACACTCACAATTAAAACATTGAGAGACACAATATAATTATTAAACCCTTGTGCAGCATTGGCACAAGTATGTTACACAATTAATATCACCTTTTTGCAAAGCAGACAATATAGTTTTTTTTGCAACAGAAGACCCAGTCTATTGGCATAACGTAGTTAGCCACTGTCTATAGAGTAGCACTGCATTAAAAACCATAGGCAACCATGATTGATTCCAGCAAGGGTAAAGCAGAATTGCTCTTGTCACAGAGGGTATATTTATTTCCAATAATAAAATAATAGGTTTCTTCT
Source organism: Atractosteus spatula (assembly GCF_055471065.1). NCBI lineage: Eukaryota > Metazoa > Chordata > Actinopteri > Semionotiformes > Lepisosteidae > Atractosteus > Atractosteus spatula. The sequence continues at coordinate 27,775,499 of NC_142712.1, forward strand.
TCAGAGCTCTGCCTAACTTATATAGCCACCACCCATGTCTCACAGTACCATGTTCCTAACAGTACCAGGAGATGTGGTAAGAGCTGCCATAGACTTAAGACTAGGGGGAAGATGACATCACAGTTCGGGACAACCAAGGAGAAAAGGAATACTGCACAATACTACCCTGCCAAAACCATAGAATAAGGCATACTAAAGGAAATACAGAGGTGGATTTATCTGATGTCACAAAAGTGGGGGAGAGGCTGCTCTGTCCGACCCTGACAGTGAAAGAGGGGAATGTTGAGGAGCGAGAGTGGTGCAATTGCAGTGGTCAACTTGGTCAGAAGGGGGAAGATAAGATCCTCTACTTTATGTTGTACCACATACAGTATTAGTTGATCTGCTACGTAGCGATAATAGCTGGATAAAATCAAGACATATTGTTTTGAATAGTGGACAAAGAAAAGGAAACCAGTCTCCACAAATTATTAACATCCGTCACTCCAAAGCATGTAAAACTATCTCTATGCCAACTTTTGGGCAGAGACACAAGGGACTACAGATGAGTTTCATATAGTAGTGTCTACAAGATGTCAAGAAGAGTTTGGAAAAAAATAAAATGTTTAAATTCATTTTGGATGCCTACATTTTTTGGACCAGGAAATTCCAAACATTTTATTTTAGTGAAAACCAAAGGAACTTTATAAAAAATAAACTAAATTATTAATCAATAAACCTTATGTTTGAGAACATTCCAAATTTAGTTAATTCATGTTCTTCCTCACTAGCTGTAATCAGCTACTGTGTTATCAAAAATCTTATCTAAAATCTTTTATTTTTTTATCTACAGTATTATCCAGATAATCCAGTACACCTGGAAAAATACATTAAGAGTTCTTAAGGAATGGATAGAAAAGAATTTTGCAAAGAAAAAAAATACTACACATTTACAAATATTTCAGGAATACAACAGAAAAAAGAACTGTAGTGAATAGTTCCCTAGAAAATAGTTAATTATAGTCTTCTATTAGAATAACAGACTGAAGAAATTAAAATATACAGTAACACCATTTAATAAAAATGGGGACTTAAAAGAACTTAGAGAATGTAGAATGTAGACCAATCAGTCTCATTTCTGTCATTTAGAGCATTAGAACACACGAAATGTTACAAATGAGAGAAAGCCATTCAGACTTTGACAGATAGCAAATGATTTGTCCAAGGATCTCATTCAGGCGTTTCTTGTTAGAAACAAGGTTATTGGTTTCAACAAAATTCCATACTCCCACAACCCTTTGGGAAGAGACGTGCCTTCTATTGTCAGTTTTAAATGCACTTGCAAATAATTTCCACTTGAGGCTTCTGGTCTGTGTTTCATTGTTTAGTCTGAAGTCCATTGTGCTGTTTTTGCCTTTTAAATACTTGAACCAGGTCCAAATTACAGAATTGTATTTTTTAGAATGTGAAGAAAAAAAACGGTACATTATACAGTGTATTTTAAAAATAAAATTTAATTATATAGTTATTATACATAATAAATATACAATGATATCCATTAATCAATTTTCTTATGTCTTCTTCCAATTCAGGGTTATGGGCGAGCGGGAGCCCATCTCAGGAATGAACGGGAACAAGGCAGGATACATCCTGAACTGGATGCCAGAGCCTCGCAGGGCAGACAGAAACAAACACAGGTATGCACACCAGGGCCAATTTTCCTAAAGGTCAATTAACCTACAAGTATCTAAAAGTATGGGAGAACATACAAGGTCCACACAGATAGCACTCCAGGTTCAGGGCTGAATTCAGGGCCCCACCAATGCAAGGCAGCAAAACTAATCGCTGCATTACCATGGCACTCTATATTATGATTTTATATATTATAAGGCACTCTAGGTATTTTAACTACAGTATATACAGTATCTAAACATTTTGTAATTGTTTTATTGCTTGCTCAAATTGTCTAGAAGATATAAAGAATATATTAAAATAAACACATACTGTAAGTCTTTTCCATTTGTAACCTCAGAGTTTCCCATTTTAAATCTATAGTATTTGTTATATATTATTTTTTATAAATTCCTGGAAAATACAGAAAAGAGAACATCTTTCTTATAATTATAGTCCTTTGTTGCTATGCAGGAATAAAGACTTTACTCCAGGTGTATGGACAACTAATTATTTCAGACTCCAAAGTAGATATATTGCTGTCTGCTCTCCAACAAATAACACAGAAATCAGTGTCAATCCCAACTTCAAAAACAATCTATGGCATTTCTATAAATGCTTTGATAACAGGTTCCTGGCCCCAGGCTGCGGAAATCGGGGCTGTACAGTAACTGAAAACATGTGCCTGCAATCCTCAGACTAACTCAACATTAATTTGTGTTTATTTAGAAAATTACCACACTTCCCCAAGAGAACTCTGAGGCAATATCTTTATTTTTCAGTGGGAGGTCCCTTTAAGATTTATGGCTAGGCCCAATGTACAAGTAATTCACATTAAAAGCACTGCCTCAAGGCCTTTACTGACTAAAGAGCCAAAAAGTGTT